>NC_063340.1:91807635-91826690 GCF_021869965.1 Rhincodon typus
AGGGTCTAGGCCCGAAACGTCAGCCTCTCTGCTCCTATGATGCTGCTTGGCCTGCTGTGTTCATCCAGCCCTGCACCTTGTTGTCTCGGATTCTCCAGCATCTGCAGTTCCTACTATCTCTGAACTTAACCTGCCTCTCTTTGTAGCTAAAATGCTCCACACCAGTCAGCAATCTAATAAATCCTCCCTACACACCCTTCAGGACAATCATATCCTTCCTTTGTTGCGATGAACCTTTTAAGCTGTCTTTGTTGCTTCTCCTGCTCTATCCCAGAACACAAATTCTATTGAATTTCACTCGTGTGTCCTGTCATGCACTTTCTAAGGTTAGCTTGTCCAGACCATAATTTTCTGCTTCCATAATCTTTTCCCGCAAAACTACTGAAAATATTCCCTTGCTGAAACTACAGCTAACTGACTTAGTAAATGGGCTCCTTTGCCTCAGGTACTTTTAAAAGTGTTCGTTCACAGGTTGTGAGCATCACTAGCCAATCATGTATTTATTGCCCATCCCGAACTTCCATTCACAAGGTGGTGGTGAGCTGCCTTCTTGAACCACCTCAGTCCATGGAGGATAGGTACACCCACAGTGATATTGGGAAGGGACTTCCAGGGTTTTCACCCAGTGACAGTGAAGAATGATGACATATTTCCAAGTCAGGAGATGTGTCCTGGATGGTGCTGACCTTCTTGAGTGTTGTTGGACCTGTAGCCATCCCAGGCAAGTGGGGAATATTCCATCACACTTGCCTTCCTACAGCATTGTGGTTGAGTCTCAACTGCCCTCTGAAATGGCCTAGTGAGCTACTCAGTTCAAGGGCAGCTCGGGGCAGGCAATAGAAAGTGCTGTTCAGCCAGTGACACCTATGTCTCATGAGTGAATTAAAAAACAGCCCCAGAGTATGAGTGTACCTCACTTCCAGTATGTGCCAGTGTGCCACACTGCAAACCTGACCAACTGTCAGTTAATTGATAGTATAATTGGGATGGCACGGTGGCTCAGTGGTTAGCACTGCTGCCTCACCAGCAACCTGGTGGGTTCGATTCCACCCTCGGGCAACTGTCTGTGTGGAGTTTGCACATTCTCCCCGTGTCTGTGTGGGTTTCCTCCGGGTGCTCCGGTTTCCTCCCACAGTCCAAAGATGTGCAGGTTAGGTGGATTGGCCATGCTAAATTGTCCATAGTGTTCAGGGATGTGTAGATTAAGTGGGTTACAGGGGAATGGGTCTGGGTGGGATGCTCTGAGGTTCAGTGTGGACTTGTTGGGCTGACGGGCCTGTTTCCACACTGTAGGGATTCTATGATTTATGATAATTGTTAACACACACAAGATTTGAACATTGCTGACAAAAGAACCTTTACTGAAACTTTTAGCCTTGCACTTAACAAAGCCATTCACAAGAAATGTTAAACCAAAATAATCCTGACACAGTAAGGATTCAAATAGACAAAGGCAGCTTAAGTGAATGAGCAGAGATCTGGCAATAGGGAATAATGGGAGAAAATGTGAACCTCTTGTCAGGAAGAATAGAAAACCAGTATATCATTTGATATAACTTGATGTAATTTTACACAAATGGAGAGAGAGAGAGAGACTGCAAATCGCTGAGCTATAGAGAAATCTGGATGGCTTGGTACATGAATCAAAGTAATTAATATGTAGGTAGATCAGTGTTGTCATTTATTACAAGGAATGGAATATAACAATGTGGCAAAATATAGACAGCTGTATAGGGTGTTGCTGAGACCACATCTAGAGTACTGTCTACAGTTTTGATCTCCTTAGTTACAAAAAGATATAACTACATTTGAAGCAGTTAAGAGAAGGTTCTTATGACTGATAACAGGGCTGACACTATCTTAGGAAAGGTTGGACATGTTGGGCCTTTATCTTTTTGAGTTTGGAAGAATGAGATGGAGTTTTATCACATGTAAGCGTTTTAAAAACAAACACTCAAACTCTCTTTTACGGGTCAGTGTGTGGCATGACTAAGGGGTACATAGACTGTAGAACAATATAGCTCAGGAACAGGCCCTTCAAACCACCATGACTGTGCTCACCATGATGCTATTCTAATCTAACTCCATCTGCCTGCCCATGGTCTATATCCCTCTATTCCCTGTCTGTTTATGTGTCTGTCTAAATGCCCCTTAAACATTGCTTCTACCACCTCCCCTAGCCGCACATTCCAGGCACATACCTCATCTGTGTAAAAAAAATGTTTTACACATCTCGTTTAAACTTTCCCCTCTCACTTTAAACCAGTACCCACTAGTATCTGACATTTCCATCCTGGGAGAAAGACTCTTGACTATCCATCTTCTCCATGTCTCTCATAATTTTATATACTTCTAAGAGGTCATCTTTTAGCCTCCGACACCCAACCAAAAAATCCAAATTTGTCCAACTCTTTTAGCTAAAACACTTCAATCCAGGCAGGATCCTGGTAAACCTCTCCTGCCTCATCTCCAAATGCTCTACATCCTTCCTTAGTTTGGCGACCAGAATTGCTTGCACCCCATGCTCCAAAGATCCCTCAGTATATCAGTGCACCTAAAGTTCCTGCTGTTTCCTGTATGCTTTCCTCTTGCATTTGATCTCCCAAAATGTATCACCTCACACTCATCTGGATTAAACATAATCTGCCATTTCTGCTTCCAACTTCCCAAATGATCTATGTCCTGCTTTATCCTTTGACAATCTTTCTCACTATCGACAATTCCACCAACTTTCATGTCATCTGCAAATTTATGAATCAAACTACCAACATTTTAATCCAAATAATTTATAACTATGATTAGATATAATCATATCGAAGATATAATTGGGATTATGGAGATCTGGCTGCAGGGTGACCAGGGATGGGAACTAAATGTCCCAGGGTGTTCAGTATTTAGTAAAGACATGGAAAAAAGAAAAGGTGGCTGAGTGGCATTCCTGGTTAAAGAGGAAATTAACACAGTAGTGAGAAAGGATGTTAACTCTGACAATGTGGAGTCTGTATGGGTAGAGTTGAGAGTGGTGGGCGTGTGGAATGCGGTGCCAGCAGTGGTAGTGGAGTCAGATACTTTAGAGACTTTTAAGCGACTCTTGGATAGGCACATGGAGGATAGTAAAATGTAGGGTATGCAGGGTAGATTGATCTCAGTAGGATAATAGGTCGGCACCACATCATGGGCCGAAGGGCCTGTACTGTGCTGCACTGTTCTATGTTCTATGTTAAATACCAAGGGGCAAAAAACATTAGTGGATATCATATATAGACCCCCCCATCTGCAGTGGTGATGTTGGAAATGGCATTAAACATGAAAGTAGAGATATATGTGATAAAGGAACATCGGTGATCATGGGTGATTTTAACCTGCACATAGATTGGGAAATCAAATTAACCACAATGACGTAGAGGAGGAATTCCTGGAATGTATACGGGATGGTTTCTTGACCAATATGTGGAGGAACCAACTAGAGAGCAGGCCATCTTAGACTGGGTACTGTGTAATGAGAAGGGAATCATTGCCAATCCAGCTGTGCAAGACCCCTTGTGGATGAACGACCATAACATGATGGAATTTTTTATCAAGATGAATGTATGAGGCATGAGTTGGCCTTGATAGATTGGGGAGAGTTACTTAAAGGAATGACAGTGGATAGACAATGGCAAACATTCAAGAAATGCATGGGGAAGCTGCAATAACTGCTTATTCCTGTCTGTCACAAAAAGGCCAATCCATGGCTTACAAAGGAAATAAGAGAGTGTCCAATCCAAGGAAGAAGCTTACAGATTGACCAAGAAAAATAATATATCTGAGGATTGGGAGCAGTTTAGAATTCAGCAAAGAAGGACCAAGGGATTGATTAAGAAGGGGAAATAGAGTACAAAAGTAAGCTTGCAGGGAGCATAAAGACTGACGCTGAGAGTTTCTGTAGGCACATGAATAGAAAGACAAATGGAGGTCCCCTACAGACAGAAACATGGTAATGTAATAATAGGGGACAAAGAAATGGCTGAGCAACTGAATACATACTTTGGTTCTAACTTCACAAAAGAAGACACAAATTAGATAAGAATTGTTGGAGAATGCAAGATTTAGTGAGATGGAAGAACTGAGGGAGATCAATATTAATAGAGAAATGGTACTGGGAAAATTGATGGGATTGAAGGCTGATAAATCCTCAGGGCCTGATAATCTACATCCCAGAGTACTTAAGGAAGTGGCTCTAGAAACAGTGGATGCACTGGTGGTCGTCTTCCAGGATTCTATAGACTCTGGAACAGTCCCTGCAGATTGGAGGGTGGCTAATGTCACTCCAACATTCAAAAATGGAGGGAGAGAGAAAACAGGGGTTTACAGACCAGTAAGCCTAACATCAGTAATGGGGAAAATTCTTGAATTCATTATCAAGGACTTTATAGCAGACCGTTTAGGAAGCAGTGACAGGATCAGGCAGAGTCAGCATGGATTTATGAAGGAGAAATCATGCTTGACAAATCTGTTGGAATTCTATGAAGATGTAACTCGTAGAGTTGACAAGGGGGAGCCGGTCATTGTTGTATAGTTGGACTTTCAGAAAGCATTTGACAAAGTCCCGCATAAGAGATTAATGTGCAAGATTAAAGTGTATGGGATTGGGGGAAGTGTACTGAGGTGATAGAAAACTGGTTGGCAGAAAGGAAACAAAGAGTAGGAATTAATGGGACCTTTTCAAATTGGCAGGCAGTAACTAGTGGGGTGCCACAGGGATCGGTGCTGGGACCCCAGCTATTCACAATGTATATTCATGATTTGGATGAGAGAATGTGATGTAACATCTCAAAGTTTACAGATGATACCGAGTTGGGTGGAAGAGGGACTGTGCTGAGGATGCAGAGATCTTTCAGCGTAATCTTGACAGGTTGGCTGAGTGGGTAAATCAATGGCAGATGCGGCATAATTTGGATAAATGTGAGGTTATTCCCTTTGGAAGCAAAAACAAGGTGGCAGATTACTACCTGATTGGCTACAAATTGGGAGAGGGGAGTGTGCAGTGGGACCTGGGTGTCCTTGTGCACCAGTAGCTGAAGGTAAGCATGCAGGGGCAGCAGGTGGTAAAGAAGGTAAATGGTATGTTGGCCTTCATTGTGAGAGGTTTCGAGTACAGGAGCAGGGATGTGTTGTTGCAGTTATGCAGGGCCTTGGTGAGACCACACCTGGAATATTGTGAGCAGTTTTGGTCTCCTTTTCTGAGGAAGGATGCTCTTGCTCTCAAGGGAATGCAGTGAAGGTTTACCAGGCTGATTCTGGGGATGGTAGGATTGATGTATGAGGAGAGATTGACTAGGTTAGGGTTGTTTTCGCGAGAGTTCAGATTAATGAGGGGGCTCTCATAGAGACTTAAAAAATTCTAGTAGCACTAGACAGGGTAGATGCAGGATGTTCTCAATGGTGGGTGTGTCCAGAACCAGGGATCACAGTCTGAGGATTTGGAGTAGACCATTTAGGACAGAGATGAGGAGACATTTCTTCACCCAAAGAGTGGTGAGCCTGTGGAATTCATTACCACAGGGAGTAGTTGATGCCAAAACATTGAATGTATTCAAGAGGTGACTAGGTATAGAACTTGGGATGAATGGGATCAAAGTTATGGGGAGAATGCAGGATTAGAGTAATGAGTTGGATCATCAGCCATGATCGTGAAGAATGGCAGAGCAGGCTTGAAGGGCTGAATGGCCTTCTCCTACTCCTATCTTCGATGTCTATGTTGTGTTTCTGTAACTTATAACAGAGGTCCCAGTACTGATCTTTGCGGAACACCACTGGTTACAGACCTCCACTCAGAAAAATACCCCTCGACAACCTCTGTCTGTGTTCTGTGACCAAGCCAATTTTGTATCCAATTTACCAACTCACCATGGATCCCACGTGACTTAATCTTCTGGAGTAGCCTATCATGAGGGATGTTGTCAAATGCTTTAGTAAAGTCCTTCCTCAGTTAAGGAGTCCAAAACTGTGCACAATGAATATAGCATGGATTTAAGGTAAGGTGCAGGCAGTTTACAGGGGATGTGAGAAAAAATGCTGTCACTGAGAAGATGGTGGGATGATGGAACACACTGCTTGCCAGGGTAGGAGAAGCAGATGCCCTCATAGTTAGAATAGTTAGGTTGTTTATGTTCTTAGCTGTGTTGTCGACCTCAATGGCTCTCTGACTCTCATTTGTATGAGCCATAATGTTCATGTAAATCAATTATGTGCAGAGCTGGATGAACACATTTCTGATGAAGGGTCTAGGCCCGAAACATCAGCCTTTCTGCTCCTATGATGCTGCTTGGCCTGCTGTGTTCATCCAGCTCTGCACCTTGTTGTCTCGGATTCTCCAGCATCTGCAGTTCCTACTATCTCTGTAAATCAATTATGTTTCTTTTGTGTCTTTATGTAGCTGCTGGGTGATGAACGTTTTCTTAATATTGAAAAGATCAAGACCATTGGGAGTACGTACATGGCAGTGTCTGGACTAGCATCAGAACAACAGGTATTCCTACACCTATATTTATTGATTGATTTTATTGTCATATGTACCGAAATCTAGCGTTTACGCGCAGTACAGGCAGATCACAGCAAACAAAGGACATGCAAGTTACATTACAGGTTACATTATTTGAGGCTAGAGTTCATTCAACAGTCTGATAACGGCCAGAAACAAGCTGTTCCTGAAGCTGCTCGTGCGTGTGTTCAGGCTTCTGTAGTTTCTGCCTGGTGGAAGAGGTTGTAGGAGAACATTACCAGGTTGCGATGGGTCTTTGTTGATGTTGGCCACATTTCCACAGAAGCGAGCCATGTAAATAGAGTCCGTGGATGGAAGGTTGGCTTCCGGGATGGTCTGGACTGTGCACACCACCTTCTGTAGTTTCTTACGATTCTGGGCAGAGCAATTGTCATACCAGGGCATTATGCACCTAGACAGTGTGCTTTCAATGGTGCATCTGTAGAAGTTGGTGAGTGACCTTATGGACACAGCAAATTTCCTGAGCTGCCTGAAGGAAAAGAGGCGTTGTTGTGCCTTCTTGACTGTCGCATTTACATGGGGAGTCTAGGACAGGTTGTCGGTTATCGTCACTCCGAGGAACTTGATGCTGTTCAATCTCTCAACCTCAGTTCCATTGATGTAGATGGGAGCGTGTTCACCTCCTTTCTTTCTGAAATCGATGATCAGTTCTTTAGTTTTGCTGACGTTGAGAGACAGATTGTTTTCATCGAACCACATCACCAAGCCCTCTATCTCCCTTCTGTATTTTGACTCATTGTTGTTAGATATCCATCCCACTGCAGTAGTGTCGTCAGCGAACATGCAGATGGCATTTGTTTGGAATTTGGCAACACAGTTGTGAGTGTACAGGGAGTACAGTAGGAGGTTGAGGATGTATCCTTGGGAGGGGCTCCAGTGTTGAGTGTTATTGTGGAGGAGGTGTAGTTACCTATCCTCACTGATTGCTGCCGATGGAACAGAAAGCTCATGATCCTGTTGTTTTTGTTGCATTTGTCTGACTAAATGCATGTTTAATAATATGTGAGATAACGCAGAAAATGCAGAGAATGTCTTTTTTATTGGGTAGTAATCTAAGCCTTTAACCAACATAAAGCTGTTGACTCAAGACATGATGGGCTGAAGGGGCTTTTTCTGTTCTGTAGACCTCCGTGACTCTATGATTGTATGAGTGAGGGACAGACTGAGAAATCCTAATCTTCCTGCAATTCATCATTGTGTATTGCCATGAAAGCTTTGCAGGTGCACATCTGACTTCTTAAATGAGGGTTTCTGCCTCTACCACCCTTATAGGCAGTAAGTTCCAGATGCCCAACAGCCTCTGGATAGAAAAGTTTTTACTCACGTATCACAGAATCATTGAATCCCTACAGCATGGAAGCAGGCCATTTGGCCCATCAAGTCTACACTGACTCATAAGACCATAAGACATAGGGGCAGAAATTAGGCCATTCAGCCCATCGAGTCTGCTCTGCCATTCAATCATGGCTGATAAGTTTCTCAACCCCATTCTCCTGCTTTCTCCCTGTAACCCTTGATCCCCTTGACAATCAAGAGCCTATCTATCTCTATCTCTGTGTTAAATGTACTCAATGACCTGGCCTCCACAGCCTTCTGTGGCAGTGAATTCTGTAGATTCACCACTCTCTGGCTGAAGAAGTTTCTCCTTATCTCCGTTCTAAAAGGTCTTCCCTTTACTCTAATGCTGTACCCTCAGGTCCTAGTCTCTCCTGTCAATGAAAACATCTTCCCAACATCCACTCTGTCCAGGCCATTCAGTGTTCTTTAAGACCCTCCAAACAGCATCCCACCCAGATTCACCACTGTGCCCCCCCACCATGCTGACAACCCCACATTTCCCATGGCTAACCCACCTTAACCTGCACATCTTTGGACTGTGGGAGGAAACTAGAGTAGAAACCCACGCAGACAAGGGGAGAATGTATAAACTCCACACAGACAGTTGCCCAAGGGTGGAATTGAACCTGGGTCCCTGGTGCTGTGAGGCAGCAGTGCTAACCACTGAGCCACTGAGCCACCGTGCCACCCAGTTGACATTAACCTTACTCTGTTTTAGTAAGATATGTTGAGGAGCTCAAGCAGTTCATTAACTTCACCAACACTTTCCATCATGCCCTCAAATTCACCTGGATCATTTCTGACATCTCACTCCCCTTCCTGGACTTCTTCATCTCCATCTCCGGAAACCAACACACTACCGACATCCATTTCAAACCTACTGACTCCCACAACTACCTCGACTACAGCTCCTCTCACCCACCATCCTGCAAAAATGCCATCCCATACTCTCAATTCCTCCACCTCTGCTACATCTACTCCCAGGATGAGGTGTTCTACTCCAGGACATCCCAGATATTCTCCTGCTTTAGGGACCGTAGTTTCCCCACCTCTGTAATTAAGGAGGCCCTCAACCGCATCTCCTCCATTTCCCGTGCTTCTGCCCTCAAGCCCTCAAAACCTCTTCCCCCAACAACAATAAGGATAGAGTCCCCTTGGTCCTCACATACCACCCCGCTAGCCTCTGAATACAATGCATCATCCTCCAACATTTCCGCCATCTACTATCAGACCCCTCCACCAAAAAGATATTTCCCTCCCCACCCCTGTCTGCTTTCGGCAGGAACCGTTCACTCTGCGACTCCTTCGTCAGCTCCACACTTCCCACCACCCCCTCTACCACACGTTACACCTTTCCCTACAACCGCAGGAGGTGCTACATCTGCCTCTACACCACCCCCCTCACCTCCGTCCAAGGCCCGAAACAATCCTTCCTGATTCAGCAGAGATTCACCTGCATTTCATTTAACCTGATTTATTGCATGCATTGCTGTGGTCCCCTGTATATGGGGGGGTCCAAACGCAGACTTGGGGACCGGTTCGCGGAGCACCTGTGCTCTACACGCACCAACCAACCCGAACTTCCGTTTGCCATCCACTTGAACACCCCCTCCCACTCAATGGGAGGCAATGGCCTCATGGTATTATCACTGGGCTATTAATCCAGAGACCAGGATAATGTTCTGGGGACCCAGGTTCGAATCTCAGCATGGCAGATGGTGGAATTAAGAATCTAATGATGACCATGTATCTATTGCTGATTGTTAGGAAAAATCTGTCTGGTTCACTAATGTCCTTTAGGGAAAGAAACAGCCACCCTTACCTGGTCTGGCCTACATGTGACTCCAGACCCACAGCAATGTGGTTGACTCTGGCCAATAAATGCTGCCTAGCCAGCGAAGCCCTCATCCTGTTAATGAATAAAAAAAA
Organism: Rhincodon typus; assembly: GCF_021869965.1. Taxonomy (NCBI): domain Eukaryota; kingdom Metazoa; phylum Chordata; class Chondrichthyes; order Orectolobiformes; family Rhincodontidae; genus Rhincodon; species Rhincodon typus. Next base: position 91,817,447 of record NC_063340.1, read on the forward strand.
ACTTCCCTGGTGACATGTCCATCCTTGGCCTCATCCACTATCAGAGTGAGGCCAAACGTAAACTGGAGGAACAACACCTCATATTTCACCTCGGGAGCTTACAGCCTGAATATTGACTCCACCAGCTTCAAAATCTCTCCTCCTCCAACCTGTCCATCCTCGACTTACCTATCCTCTCCACCCTTCCCACTGACCAACCACAATGATTCCCTACCTGCTTTCACCTATCTCTATCCCACCTACCATTCCCCCCAGCCCCACACCCCTTCCTCTATTTATGCCTGGGCTCCCGTCCCCATCCCCAGTCCTGATGAGGCCTGAGACATTGACTTCCCTGCTCCTCGGATGCTGTCTGACCTGCTGTGCTTTTCCAGCTCCACATTTATTGATTCCAGCTTCCAGCATCTGCAGTCCTTACTGTCTCCAACATCCTGGTAAATCTCTTCTGCACCCTCTCCAGTGCTGTCACATCCCTCCTATGATGTGGATTCCAGAACTGCACACATAACTCTAGCTGTGACCTAACCAATGTTTTATACAGTTCCAGCATAACATTCCTGCTCTTAACCTCTATGCCTCAGCTAATAAAGGCAGGTATACCATGTGCCTTCTTAGCCACTTTATCGAGCTGTCATGATTCCTTAAGGGACTGGTGCACATGTGTTTCCCAAGATCCTATTGTACATCATTAATTCCCTTACCTTGCAGCGCCTCACATTTATCCAGATTTAATTCCAATTGACACAGATCAGCCCAACTGACCAGCCGTCCATTTCCTCCTGGAGTCTAAGGCTATCCTTCTCACTATTAACCACTTCATCAATTTTTGTATCATTCATAAACTTACTGATCAACACTCCAATATTGAAGCCTAAATTATTTAAACAAACCAGAAACAGCAAAGCCCCTAAAACTGTTCCCTGTGGGACCCCACTGGACATAAACTTACAGTCACAAAAACACCTGTCAACCATCAACTTCTGCTTCCTGCCACTCAACCAGTCGTGGATCCAGTTTTACTTAATTTCCTTGGATCTCCTAGGCTCTTAGCTTCACCATCAGTTTCCCATGCAGATCCTTATCAAAAACCTTGCTGAAGTCCAAGCAGGCTACATCAAAAGCATTGCCCCATCTACACACCTGGTCCCCTGTTTGAAAATTCAATACAGTTGGTCAGACATGGCCTCCCTTTAACAAAACCATGCTGTCTGTGCTTAAATAATCCCTGCCTCACCGAGTACAAATTAATTCAGTCCCTCCGAATTGCTCCCAATAGTTTCCCCATCACTGAGGCTAGACTGAGTGACCTGTACTTCCCTGGTTTATCCTTGCTCCCTCCTTGAATAACAGTACCACACTGACTGTCCTTCAGTCCTCTGGCACTTCTCCTGTAGCCAGAGAGGAATTGAAAATTATTACCATTGCCCCTGCTATTTCCTCCGTTGTCTCACTCACCAGCCTGAGATACATTTCATCCAGCTTGGAGATTTATCTACTTTTAAGCCTGCCAGATCACTCAGACCCTCCTCTCTGTCTGTGTTAATCTCTTTAATGGTATCACAGTCCTTCTCCCTGATTTCTGTACCCACATCATCCTTCTCACTAGTGACACATAATAACCCAACCTACATCCTCTGGCTCCACACACAAATTATCATGTGGCACTTAATGGGCCTTACTCTTCCCCTAGTCATCGTTTTACCCTTAACATACCTGTAAAATCTCAAGATTTTCCTTTCTTTTACCTGCCAGTACCCTTTCAATTCCCCATTAGCTCTGCTAATCTCCTTTTCAAATTCTCTCTTGGACATTCTGTACTCCTCCAGGGCTTCAGCTGTTTTGAGCTCTCAGTATCTGCCATAAACCACCCTTTTTCTCTTAATCCAGTGCTGCATATCCCTTGATAGCCAAGATTCACAGCATTTGATAGTCCCAACCTTTTTCTTTATTGGAGCATGTCGACCCCGTACAGCTGACTGACTGTGAAAGTACAAACATCTGTGGAGATCAGAGTTCCTTCCAAGAAAAACAAACAAACAGTGAAATTTCATAGCTGACCTTGGAGAGATCTCATTGTTGGAACTACTTATAGCTGGGAGTGTCAGCAGCTAAGTGTTTGTCGTTGAGACTTATAAAATATATAAATCTTAATCTCTTTTTGTAAGTCTGTAATGTGAGTAGGGTAAGAGTAATATTTTTATATGTTGAGATCTGTCCCTTTTTTTTAACATAAAACATAGCTATTAAGTTATCATAGAGCGGTATTTTTAGAGCAATAAGACTGATATTTTCTGGGTCGGTAGATTAAGGTACAGAGATGGCTTCTAGTAGAGTGATGTGCTCTTCCTGTCAGATGTGAGAGATGACGGAGAATTTCAGTGTTCCTGATGATTATGCCTGCGGGAAGTGTGTTTGGTTGCGAATCCTAAGAAATTGGTTGGAGTGGCAGTTAGAGGCAACAAGGAATTTACAGGAGCCATGGGGTGTGATGGATAGCAGTTGCAAGAAGGGAGGTAAACCGCATATACAGTCAGGTCAATGGGTTGCCTCCAGGAAAGCTGGGAGAGGGAGGCAGGTAGTGCAGGAGTCTCCTGTGGCTATCCCAATCTCAAATAAGGATGCTGTTTTGGAAAATGTAGGGGCTGATGGACTCTCAAGAGGATGTAGCACCAACAAACAGGTTTCTGGTACCAAGACTGGCTCTACTGTAACGAGAGGTATGTCAGGATTCTAGCGATCAATCGTGATAGGGGACTCCAGTCAAGGACACAGGTGGACATTTCTGCAGCCAACAACGAAACGTTAGAATGGTGTGTTGCCTCCCTGGTGCTTCTTCTCAAGTTTTGCTCCTTCTCTGGCAGGTACATCCACATACTGAATAAGAAAATTTTCTTGTACCCTTGATTGGAAAAGAATTTGTCAAGGGTGCAAGAACATTTTTTGATTCAGTAGGTGGATGTACCTGCCAGAGAAGGAGCAAAATTTGACCTACCCTTGGGAAATAAGGCAGGGCAAGTGACTGATGTGTCAGTGGGGGAGTACTTTGGGACCAGTGACCATTATTCAATTAGTTTTAAAATAGTTATGGAAAGGATAGACCTATTCTAAAAGTGAAAGTTCTAAATTGGAGGAAGGACAATTTTGATGGTATTAGGCAAGAACTTTCAAAAGTTGATTGGGGGTGGTTATTCAGAAGTGAAGGGATGGCTGGAAAATGGGAAGCCTTCAAAAATGAGATAGCGAGAGTCCAGTGACAGTATGTTCCTTTCAGAGTGAAGGACAAGGCTGGTAGGTGGAGGGAATGCTAGATGACTGGAGAAATTGAGGCTCTGGTAAAGAAAAAGAAGAAAGCATATGTCTGGTATAGACAGATAGAATCGAGTGTATCACTTGAGGAGTATAAGGGCCGTATACTCCAGAGAGAAATCAGGAGGGTTACAAGGGGTAATTAAGGTACATTCAGTAAATAGGGTTCAGGAGAATCCAAAGAGATTCTACAAATACATTAAGGACAAAAGAGCAGCTAGGGAGAGAATAGAGCCCCTTAAAGATCAACAAGGCCATCTGTGTGTGGCACCACAGGAGATGGGGGAAATACTCAATGTGAACTTCATGTCAGTATTTACAGTGGAGAAGGATATGGAAGGTAGAGTACTTGGAGTCATAAATAGTGACATCTTGAAACGTGTCCATGTTATAGAGATGGAGTTGCTGGACATCTTAAAACACAGAAAAATAGATAAATTCCTGGGACCCGATCAGGTGTATCCTAGAACTTTGTGGAAAACTAGGGAAGTGATTGCTGGGCCCTTTGCTGAGATTTTTTAAAAATTTCATTAATGGGGCAAGGGTGTTGCTATCTAGGCAGCATTTATTGCCCATCCCTAACTGCCCAGAGAGCTGTTCAGAGTCAACCACATTGCTGTGGGTCTGGAGTCACATGTAGGCCAGGTAAGGATGGCAGTTTCCTTCCCTAAAGGGCATTAGTGAACCGATTTGTATCATAGATAGCCATGGGTGAGGTGCCAGAGACTGGAGGATGGCTAGTGTGGTGCCGTTATTTAACTTAGGTGGTAAGGAAAAGCCAAGAAACTATAGACCAGTGAGCCTGACATCAGTGGTGGGCAAGTTGTTGGAGGGGATTCTGAGGGACAGGATTTACATGTATTTGGAAATGCAAGGACTGATTAGGGATAGTCACCATGGCTTTGTGAGTGAGAAATTGTGTCTTGCTAACTTGATTGAATTTTTTGAAGAAGTGACAAAGAAGATTGATGAGGACAGAGCAGTGGACGTTGTCTATATGGACTTGAGCAAGACATTGGCAAAGTTCTGCAAGGTAAACTGGTTAGCAAGATTAGATCACATGAGATTGAGGGGGAGCTAGCCAATTGGATACAATATTAGCTTGAAGATAGGAGTCAGAGGGTGGTGGTGGAGGATTGCTTTTTGAACTAGTGGCCTGTGACCAGCGGTGTGCTCAAAGATCTTGGGCTGGGTGTGCTGCTTTTTATCATTTATATAAATGATTAGGATGTGAATATGGAGATGTGATTAGTAACTTTGCAAATGACACTAAAATTGGAGGTGTAGTGGACAGGGAAGAAGGCTACCTCAGAGTTCAACAGTACCTTGATCAGATGGGCCAATGGGGTAAAGAGTGGCAGGTGGAGTTTAATTTAGATAAATGTGAGGTGCTGCATTTTAGAAAGGCAAATCAGGGCAGGATTTATACACATCATGGGAAGGTCCTGGGGAGTATTGCCGAGCAAAAAGATCTTGGAGTGCGGGTTCACAATTCATTGAAGGTTGAGTCCCAGGTAGACAGGGTGGTGAAAAAGGCATCTGGTACGCTTGCCTTTATTGGTCAGTGCATTGTGTATTGGAGTTGGGAGGGTCATGTTGAGGCTGTGCAGAACATTGGTTAGGCCACCTTTGGAATACTGTGTTCAGTCTGGTCTCCCTGCTATAGGAAACATTGTGAAACTTGAAAGGGTTCAGAAAAGACTTACAAGGGTGTTGCTGGAATTGGAGAGTTTGAGCTATAGGGAGAGGCTGAATATTACAAGATGATGAGAAGCATAGATAGAGTGGATCGTCAGAGATTTTCTCCCAGGGCGGAAATGACTATTACAAGGGGGCATAATTTTAAGGTGATCGGAGGAAGGTATAGGGGAGATGTCAGAGGTAAGTTCTTCACACAGAGAGTGGTGGGCGTGTGGAATGCGCTGCCAGCAGTGGTGGTGGAGTCAGATACTTTAGAAACTTTTAAGCGACTCTTGGATAGGCACATGGAGGATAGTAAAATGTAGGGTATGCAGGGTAGATTGATCTTAGTAGGATAATAGGTTGGCACAACATCGTGGGCCAAAGGGCCTGTACTGTGCTGAACTGTTCTAGGTTCTATCTTCTATGCTGTGGTGCCTTTTTTCCCTGGAGCATCGGAGGCTGAGGGGTGACCTTATAGAGGTTTATAAAATCATGAGGGCCATGGATAGGGTAAATAGACAAGGTCTTTTCCCTGGGGTGGGGGAGTCCAAAAGTAGAGGGCATAGGTTTAGGGTAAGAGGGGAAATATTTAAAAGGGACCTAAGGGGTAACTTTTTCACGCAGAGGATGGTGTGTATATGGAATGAGCTGCCAGAGGAAGTGGTGGAGGTGGGTACAATTACAACATTTAAAAGGCATCTGGATGGCTCCATGAATAGGAAGGGTTTAGGGGGACATGGGTCAAATGCTGGAAAATGGGACTAGATTTATTTAGGATATCTGGTCAGCATGGACGAGTTGGACTGAGGGGTCTGTTTCCCTGCTATATATTTCTATGACACTATGACCCCATATTTCCTTCTTGATTGCATCATGCTGTTCTGAGATAGATATTCCTGAAAGTATCTGCTCCCAGTCCACTTTGGCCCAGTCATATCTAATTTCATTAAAGATCACCCTCACCTCTTGTTTATATCAGCCCAACACAAACAACACTCCACATTTATCAACTATTTAAAATCATATGATCTCGGTGTTCACAATCCTTCAATCTCTGAGTGCAACAGGTGACTTGTTGCCTTATGATACATCGATCTTTGACTTGAATCGTTTCCAAGCAGTAGGAGGTATATGATTGTCAGCTAAGTTAAAAAAGAACAAGCCTTCAGCCACCAAGAGCTGATCTCTACATGCTGTCACCGAGTAGAGTGGTTGGCTGATCTTTGCACTGCTCCTTGTTCCCACAGGAGTGTTGCTGCAGTGATGGTCAGTGTTTCTCAAAGCAACAGCTGAGTTCAATAACTGCCCATGTCAGGAACAGTAAGAATAAGACATGGTCCAGTATTCCTGGAATGCCATCAGCATTGCACCCCAATGCCATGAAAGAATAATGTTGAGATTTTGTTTCAGCGTAATGATCCTGGTATCAGGGAAGATTCGACACACCTCTGTAGCCTGGCAGACTTTGCACTCGCTCTGGAAAACACCATGGAGGAGATTCATAAACATTCCCACATCAATTTTAAACTCCGTGTTGGTAAGTCTCCACATAGGATCAGTCAGGATCAAGAAAATGGTGAAATGTTCATTACAGATGGAATATAGACTAGAGAGATTTAAACATCACCAGTGATAATTATGATCCCAGCTGACATCATTACTGGATAAGTCAGATCCCAGACTGAAACTTGGCTTGATAGTTCACATTTTGGTTTGTTTTGGTTTGAAAGATGGTTTCTCACTGAAAAATATGCACTCAATGCTGCAGATTTGATTTGAACAATAAAACAGAAGTTATTTTTCACAAAAGATAAATTGAATAAACTACACCATTTATTTACGATACAAGTACAAAGATTTTTTTAACAGTAAAAGTATAATCCTGTCAATCTTAGTGCAGACATTGAAAAGAAATTCAACAATGTTTGTACTGTAAACAAAACACACCATGGTACAATAATGAAACCACACTCACACAATACTCACGCAGAGCCCCTATCATCTAAAACCCCAGCAGGATTAAGTCTGTTGTGACTTCACCTTTTAGACTGGAACAGCAGGTAGCTTCTTCCTGGAGATATCACACACCTGAGCTTCAGTGTACTCAGGTTCATGTCATATCTTCAGGGTTTTATCCCAACTGTTATTCACTGAGGTAACCTAGTAACCTAGTTCATAGTATATCCTGCCCTTAACAAAATCACTGTTCTGCACAGTCATCCTGTGGCTTTTTAAGGCCCCCAAAACCTCCAATACCTTCTTGCTCCCTCTGTCAAACTGATCTAGAACCTCATAGTCCATTTCCCAAATTCTGGACTCATATCTTCCTTTTCCAAAGTGAAGACAAATGTGAAATACTCATTTAAAACCCGACCAATATTCTCCAGCTCCTTGTACAGATTGCCCCCTTGGTGCTCAATGGATTCTATTCTCTTCCCTAGTTTTCTTCTTCCCTTTGCTATACTTATTTAAATTCTTGGGATCCTCTCTAATTGTACCCACCAGTGTTTTTCCATGCTCCCTCTTTGCTCTCCTAACTGCTTCCTTAAGTAACACGCTGCACTTTCTATAATCTACTTGGGCCACCATTCGCTTTGCAGCCTTTGTACCTGCTAAAAACCTCTCTTTTCCTTCTTATCCAGGCATCCAGGGTTTGATGGGCTTGTTGTTCCTACATTTTACCCTAAAAGGAACATGTTGGGCCTGTACCCTTGCTAGTTCCATTTTGAATGCTTCCTACTGTTTTCCTGCAGATTTACCCAGAAGTACATGTTCACAATCTACTTTGGACAGATCCTGCCTTATTTTAATAAAATCTGCTTTTGACTCCAAATCCAAATTCTTTTTTGCCATCCATCTTTATCCAGTTCCACAACAAACTTAAAACATACGGTAATAAAAACAGAAATTGTTGGAAAAGCTCAGCAGGTCTGGCCGCATCTGTGGAGAGAAATCAGAGTTAATGTTTCTGAGGAAGGGTTCACTAAATCCGAAACGTTAACTCTGATTTCTCTCCACAGATGCTGCCAGACCTGCTGAGCTTTTCCAGCAATTTCTGCTTTTGTTTCTAAAATAGTCTGTTAATTCAAGGGGAGGCAATGGTTTAGTAGGATTGCTGATGGACTAGTAATCTAGAGACCAAGCTAAAGTTCTAGGTTTCTTGCTCACCGTAACAGATGGTGGATTGAATTTAATAAAGATCTGGGATTAAAAGGCAAATGATGATCCCGAAACCATTGTGGGTTTTTGTGAAAGCCCATCTGGTTCACTAATGTCCTTCAAGGAAGGCGATGGCCTAGTGGTATTATCATTGGACTGTTAATCCAGAGACCCAGATAATGTTCTGGGGACCAGGGTTTGAATTCCACCACGGCAGATGGTGGAATTTGAATTCAATAAATATCTAGAATTAGGAATCTAATGATGACCATGAATCTGTTGTCGATTGTTGGAAAAACCCATCTGGTTCATTAATGTCCTTTAGGGAAGGAAACTGCCATCCTTACCTGGTCTGGCCTACATGTGGCTCCAGACTCACAGCAATGTGGTTGACTCTTAACTGCCCTCTGGGCAATTAGGGATGGGCAATAAATGCTGCCTAGCCAGCGATGCCCTCATCCCATGAATGAATAAAAAATAGAGGGGGCAGCATAGTGGGATACAGTCAGGAAGGTGTTGCTCTGGGAGTCGTCAACATTGACTCAGGGCCCCATGGAGTCTCATAGCTTCAGGTTAAACATGGACAAGGAAACCTCCCTCAGCTAATGAATCAGTTCTCCTCCATGTTGAGTAACACCTGAACATAAGAAAATAAGAACTAGGAGCAGGAGTAGGCCATCTGGCCCCTCGAGCCTGCCCCGCCATTTAATAAGATCATGGCTGATCTTTTTGAGTCTCAGCTCCACTTACCCGCCCGCTCATCATAACCCTTAATTCCTTTACTGTTCAAAAATTTATCTAGCCTTGCCTTAAAAACATTCAGCGAGGTAGCTTCAACTGCTTCACTGGGCAGGGAATTCCACAGATTCACAACCCTTTGGGTGAAGAAGTTCCTCCTGACCTCAGTCCTACATCTGCTTCCCTTTACTTTGAGGCGATGCTCTCTAGTCCTAGTTTCACCTGCTAGTGAAAACAACCTCCCTGCCTCCACCTTATCTATTTCCTTCATAATCTTATATGTTTCTATAAGATCTCCCCTCATTCTTCTGAATTCCAATGAGTATAATCCCAGTCTACTCAGTCTCTCCTCATAATT
>NC_063340.1:91831690-91852380 GCF_021869965.1 Rhincodon typus
TGACCTATCCCCTTCCTAACTCCCCACCTACACTCACCTTTACTGGCCCCATCCCCGCCTCTTCGACCTGTTTGTTTCCTCTCCACCTATCCTCTCCTCTATCCCTCTTCTATCCGCCTCCCACTCTCTCCCTATTTATTTCAGAACCCCCTTCCCATCCCCCATTTCTGATGAAGGGTCTAGGCCCGAAACGTCAGCCTTTCTGCTCCTATGATGCTGCTTGGCCTCCTGTGTTCATCCAGCCCTGCACCTTGTTGTCTCGGATTCTCCAGCATCTGCAGTTCCTACTGTCTCTTGCTTTTTGTCTACTTCCTTTTTTAAACAGTGGCATCACATTGGCTGTTTTCCAATCTGTGGGAACCATCCCAGAGTCCAGTGAATTTTGGTAGATAATTACTAGTACATTTGCTATTTCCCCCATCACCTCTTTTAGTACCCTGGGATGCATTTCATCAGGGCCAGGAGACTTGTCTACCCTTAGACCCATTAGCTTGCCCAGCACTGCCTCCTTAGTGATAATGATAGTTTCTAGGTCCTCACCTGCTATAACCTTCTTGCCATTAGTTTTCGGCATGTTATTTGTGTCTTCCACTGTGAAGACCGACGCGAAATAACTGTTTAATGTCTCGACTATTTCCTCATTCCCAGTTATTAAATTGGCCTTCTCATCCTCCAAAGGACCAATGTTTACCTTCGCCGCTCTTTTACGATTTACATATTTATAGAAACTTTTGCTGCCTGTTTTTATATTCTGAGCTAGTTTACTCTCATAATCTATCTTACTTTTCTTCATAACTTTTTTTGTGGCTTTCTGTTGGCCTTTAAAGATTTCCCAGTCTACTAGTTTCCCACTACTCTTTGCTTTTCTGTATGTGTTTTTTTTCAATCTGATACTTTCCTTTATTTCCTTAGACATCCATGGCTGGCTCTCTCTTTTCCTACAGTTCTTCCTTATCACTGGAATGTACTTCTGCTGAGCACTGTGAAAAATTGTTTTGAAAGTCCTCCACTGTTCCTCAATTGACCCACCATAAAGTTTTTGCTCCCATTCTACCCTAGCTAACTCCTCCCTCATTCCTTCATAGTCTCCTTTGTTTAAGCACAGGACATAGGTACTGGATTTAACCTTCTCACGCGCCATCTGTATTTTAAATTCGACCGTACTGTGATCGCTCCTTCCGAGAGGATCCCTAACTATGAGATCATTAATTATTCCCGTCTCATTACACAGGACTAGATCTAGGATAGCTTGCTCCCTCGTAGGTTCCATCACATATTGTTCAAGGAAATTATCGTGGATGCATTCTATGAACCCCTCCTCAAGGCTGCCATGTCCGACCTGGTTTGACCAATCGATATGTAGATTAAAATCCCCCATGATAATTGCTGTACCATTTTTACATGCATTAGCTATTTCTATGTTTATTGCCCGCCCCACCACGATGTCATTATTTGGTGGCCTATAGACCACACCTCGAAGTGACTTCTTCTCCCTGCTATTCCTAATTTCCACCCAAATGGATTCAACGTTTTGTTCAGTAGAACCTATATCATCTCTCACTACTGCCCTGATATCATCCTTAAAAATCAGAGCAACACCACCTCCCTTACCTTCCTGTCTGTCCTTCCGAACAGTTTGATACCCATGGATATTTAACTCCCAGTCATGACCATCCTGTAACCATGTCTCTGTAATAACCACTAAATCATACCTATTTGCCATGATTTGCACCGTCAACTCATCCATCTTGTTTCGAATGCTCCGAGCATTCAGATAAAGTGCCCTTATGCCAGTTTTTGCACTTTTTTGGGTCCTATTACCTCCATTACTAACAACTCTTGAGTTCTCCTTCCCTTTAACTTTTTTCCTAATTTTCAATGGAGTTGAAGCTTCCTCATCACCTGCTAACCTGCTGCTTTGCCTTACATTAATTGTTATTCTCTCTCTACGCTCACTTCTCCCTTTCCCCCTACTTACTACTTTAAAGTCCTATTAACCACCCTATTTACCCTTTTCGCCAGAACACTGGACTCGGCCCTGTTCAGGTGGAGTCCATCCCAGCGGTATAGATCCCTCCTGTCCCAGAACTGATGCCAGTGCCCCATGAAAAGGAAACCCTCTTTCCCACACCACTCTTTTAGCCACGTGTTTACTTCCCTGATCCTCGCCTCCCTGTGCCAATTTGCATGTGGCTCCGGCAGCAATCCAGAGATTATGACCCTTGAAGACCTGTTTTTTTTTAATTTTGTTAGTAGCTTTTCATAATCCCAAAACAGGTCTTTTTTCCTAGTCCTGCCTATGTTGTTGGTACCTACGTGGACCACAACAACTGGATCCTCCCCCTCCCTCTCTAGTATTCTCTCAAGCCGGTCAGAGATGTCTCGCACCCTGGCACTGGGCAGGCAACACACCACGCGGGATTCTCTATTCTGCTTGCAGAGGATACTGTCTATCCCCCTGATGATGGAATCCCCTCCAACTACAATCTGTCTTTTTGCTCCCCCCTCTTGAATGGCCTCCTGGACCATGGTACCATGGTCAGTTGACTCATCCTTCCTGCAGCCCTGTTCCTCATCCACGCAGGGAGCAAGTGCCTCATACCTGTGGGACAATGTCAAGGGCTGCGGCTCCTGTGTTCCTGTCTGCAGGGTCCCTCTACCTGCCTCACTCGCAGTCACACACTGCTAACCCTGCCCGCACATCGAATTAACATTAGTTAATCGACTAGGTGTGACTGCCTCCTGGAACACAGCATCCAGGTATCTCTCCCCCTCCCGGATGTGCCGCAGTGTTTGGAGTTCGGATTCCAGCTCGTCAACTTTGAGCTGGAGCTCCTCAAGCAGCCAACACTTGCTGCAGATGTGGTCACTGCCGTTCTCAATGGGATCAGCTAGCTCCCACATCATACAGCTACAACACATCACCTGGCCTGCCATCTCTACTTAGTTAATTATTTAAAATGTATTCGTTTTTTTTTAAGTTTCGCAGTGCTCGCTGCACCAGTAAGTTTACTCTGTTATATACTCAAACAGACTCCGGCTTTGCTTTCCGACCCGCTCCCAGAGGATTTGGTGTCTAGGTGACCACCCCGAAAGATAACAAAGAGATGAAGAAAAAAAATGCAAATAGCTTACCTGCTCATCACACTTAGTCCTTATTATTAGGTTAGAGGAGGTGGAAGGGTGGGAAACACTACACATGTAGTGTCTTGGATATTAGTTAACTCTCAAATTTATTGGGTGGAAGCTTAGCTTCCCAGGCTGCCCTTGCGCTTCCTCCCGGGCTTCCGCCGCTGAAACAACTGAAAGAAGCACTGAGAGCAGTAAGGTACAAAATGTATACTGGGTGGGGAATTTCAATGTCCACGACCAAGAGTGGCTCAGCAGCGGCACTACTAATCAAGCTGCTTGGGACCTAAAGGACGTAGCTGCTAGACTGGGTCTGTTAGGTTCTTGAGTAGATTTGTAGCTCGGGTTGTGGATGCTGTGGTTGGTTTTCTCGCTGAGCTGGTTTGTTAGTTTGTAGATGTTTCATTCCCCTGCTGGGTCACAAAAGACATGACCAATACTCACTCATCTCCATTCACACGAATAAGGAGAACCACCAGTTCATTGGGACAACACCAGGATCCTAGGACAGGCCAAGCAGAGACAAGCACGGGAATTCCTAGAGGCCTGGTTCTAAGAAGGCCATCAATAAACACATATAACTAGACCCTCTATATACACCACTGCGAAGGAAAACCGGAAATGAGGTAATCAAATCCAACAAACCCCAGAATTTATATACCAGGCGGGAAGACACAACAGCACTTCATCAGAGGCTGCACTGATGATGTTACCCAGCACGATAATGAAATGTCTGTGGAACAACAAACCAGCTCGGTGAGCCAACCAACCACAGACTGGGTCTGTGGCAGACGGTGAGGGAACCAGCAAGAGGGAAAAACATACTTGACCTCATCCTTACCAATCTGCCAACTGCAGTTGCATTGTCCATGACAGTATGGGTCAGTGACCACTGCACAGAACAGCCTCCATCGTGTTATGTGGCACTATCACCGTGCTAAATGGGACAGACTTCACACAGATCTAGCAACTCCAGGCTGGGCATCCATGAGGTGCTGTGGGCCATCAACAGCAGCAGAATTGTACTCCAGCACAATCTGTAACCTCATGGCCCGGCATATCCCGCAATCAACCATTACCATCAAGCCAGGGGTTCAACCCTGGTTCAATGGAGAGTGCAGGAGGTCATGCCAGGAGCAGTACCAGGCATACCTGAAGATGAGGTATCAACCTGGTGAAGCCACCAAACAGGACTACTTGCACACCAAAGAGCGAAAGCAGCAAGTGATAGACAGAGCTACGTGATTCCACAACCAATGGATCAGATCTAAGCTCTGCAATCCTGCCACATCCAGTGTGAATGGTGGTGGACAATTAAACAACTCACTGGAGGAGGAGGCTCCACAAATATCCCCGTCCTCAATGATGGAAGAGCCCAGCACATCAGTGCTAAAGATAAGGCTGAAGCATTTGCAGCAATCTTCAGCCAGAAGTGTCGAGTGGATAATCCATCTCGGCCTGCTCCAGTGGTCCCCAGCATTACAGATACCAGTCTTCAGCCAATTCAATTCACTCCACATGATATCAAGAAATGGTTGGAGACACTGGACACTGCAAAGGCTACGGGCCCTGACAACATTCCAGCAATAGTACTGAAGACTTGTGCTCCAGAACTTGCCGCTCCCCTGGCCAAGCTGTTCCAGTACAGTTGCAACACTGGTATCTACCTGGTAATGTGGAAAATTGCCCAGGTATGTCCTGTACACAAAAAGCAGGACAAATCCAACCCGGCCAATTACTGCCCCATCAGTCTCCTCTCGATCATCAGTAAAGTGATGGAAGGTGTCAGTAACAGTGCTATCAAGCAGCACCTGCTCAGCAATAACCTGCTCAGTGATGCCCAGTTTGGGTTCCGCCAGGGCCACTCAGCTCCTGACCTCATTACAGCCTTGGTTCAAACATGGACAAAAGAGCTGAATTCCAGAGGTGAGGTGAGAGTGACAGTCCTTGACACCAAGGCTGCATTCGACTGAGTGTGGCATCAAGGACACCTAATAAAAGAATTGTGGGCAAACTCTCCACCAGTTGGAGTCATACCTGGCAAATAGGAAGATGGTCATGGTTGCTGGAGGTCATGTGTAAGTTCACTGCAACAATTTACCAAGACTCCTTACGCAACACCCACAACCATTTCCATCTAGAAGGACAAGGGCAGCAGACACATGAGAACACAATCCCTTGCAAGTTCCCCTCCAAGCCACTCACCATCATGATTTGGAAATATTCCCTCCCTAAGGGTATAATGTGTCAACTCACAGTACATGGACGGCAACAATTCGAGGCAGCTCACCACCACCTTCTCAAAGGCAACTACGGACAGGCAGTAAATGCTGAGCCCAGCCAGTGTCACACGACACCAGGTTATAGTCCAACAGGTTTGTTTGAAAGCACAAGCTTTTGGAGCCTTACTCCTTCTTCAGGTGTCAGTGAGAGAGGTAGTATCAGACACAGAATTTATAAGTAAAAGATCAAAGGGTCACACCACTGATGAGGATATACTAAACAAACCTAAGATGCTGTTAAATCTTTAAGCAGTTAGAAGGTTTTAATTGATTAATATGTATATATAAATCCCTGAATTCCTTTCAAGTCACTGTCCTGTGAGAACTAAAGGTTCTATCAGTGTAAATAAGAGGTGACATTTTCGGTCAGATAATGCATGTTAGGTGTGAGACCTTGTTTAGAATCTTGTCTTAAAATTTTAGAATTTCTGAAGAAAAGTCTCGACCTGAAAAATCAGCCTTTCTGCTCCTCTGATGCTGCTTGGCCTGCTGTGTTCATCCAGCTCTACACCTTGTTATCTCAGATTCTCCAGCATCGGCAGTTCCTACTATCTCTGTACCAGTTTATCCAACCTTTCTTCATAGTTAAAAATACCCCATACTAGGCAACATCTTGATAAACCTTTTCTCTACCCTGTCCAAAACATCCATATTCTACAGGTAGTGTGATGACTAGAACAGTATGTAATATTTCATGTGTGGCCTAACTAAAATTCTAGTTGCAGTTTAGCTGCAAATATAAAGTTTAGTCAGGACAATTTGTAGTTCTCAAGTGCTATTAATGTCATTAAGCCTACCGAGGTACTTCACAGGAGATGTTCTCAATCCACTTGGACAGGCAAGGTTTGATCAGGGATAGTCAGCATTAATTTTTCAGAGGGAGATCATGCCTACCAATTTTGCTTGATTTTTTCCAGGAGATGATCAGGTGTATTGATGAGGGCAGTGCAGTTGATGTAGTTCATACGGATTTCAGCAAAGCCTTTAATAAGGCCCCACATGAGACACTGATAAACAGCATAAAAGCACATGGGATGCAGTGTATCCTGGCAAGCTGGATACAAAATTGGCTTGGTGGTAGGAGACAGAGAGTGATGGTAAAAGGCTGTTTGTGTGACTGGAGGCCAGTTTCCAGTGACATACCACAAGGATCAGTGCTGGGTCTCTTATTATTTGTGATATTCATCAATGATAAAGATGAGAATATGGATGGGATGATAAGTAAGTTTTTGGCTGGGTGATTAACAATGAGGAGGAAGATCTTAGGTTAGAGGAGGATAAAGAAGGAATGATAAAAGGTCAGATAGGGAGATCAGTGACAGATGGAATTTAACCCTGAAAGAGCATGAGATGATGCATTTTGGAAGAAATAACAAGACAAGGGAGTACTCAATGAACTAGGACACTAGGAAGCTCAGAGGGACAGAGGGATCTTGGGATACTTATCCACAGATCCCTGAAGGTGGCAGGATGGGTTAATTGGGTAGTTACAACAGCAAACAGGACACTTGCCTTTATCACTTGAGACATAGTGGTATTATCACTGGACTGTTAATCCAAGACCCAGATAATGTTCTGGGGACCCGGATTTGAATCCCGCCATGGGAGATGGTGGAATTTGAATTCATAAATATCTGGAATTAAGGATCTAATGATGACCATGAATCTGTTGTCGATTGTTGGAAAAACCCATCTGGTTCATTAATGTCTTTTAGGGAAGGAAACTGCCATCCTTACCTGGCTTGGCCTACATGTGACTCCAGACCCTAAACAATATGGTTGACTCTTAACTGTCCTCTGGGCAATAAACGCTGCCTGGCCTGGCCAGTGATGCCCACATCCCGTGAATGAATAAAGAGAAAAAAAAGGGCGGGAGGTTACATTGGGTAGGCTGGAGTACTGTGTGCAATTCTAGTTACCACACTAAAGGAAGGATTGCACTGGAGGGGGTGCAGAGGAGATTCACCACGATGTTGTCTGGGATGCAGTGTTTCAGCGATGAAGAGAGGCTGGATAAGCTCAGGTTGTTTTCTTTAGAGCAGGGGACGCTGAGAGGAAACCTGATAAAAGTGTGTAAGGTTATAAGGGGCATGGAGAAAGTTAAAAGAAAGCAGCTGTTCCCCTCAGTTGAATGATCAGTAACAAGGGAGCACAATTTTAAGATGAAAAACAAGAAGCTTAGAGTGTAGTTGAGAAGAAAACCTCACAACATTTAAAAGTAGTTGGATGATCACTTCAAATGTCATAACATTCAAGGCAATGGGCCTAGTGCTGGAACATGGGATAAGTATAGGTTTAGTGTAGTTTTGACAGTACAGACTTGATGGGCCAAAGGGCCTCTTCTGTGCTTTTGACTCTATGTCTTTAAATCAAGTGCAGATAAAATTGCAGCAGCTTTGTCTCAAGCTCCAGCATGTGTTTGGTTTCTCCAAAGGACTTGTCAGTGGAGACTAATGTAAGTAAGACTTTGTGGCATTTAAGTCATGTTGTTTCCCTAAACTGCAAAACCTAAGATTATGTATCACCTGTTAGGGATTCCCTGTCTTTTCACCTCCTCTCTCTCATCTCCTTCTCTCCTGCTCCCTACCCACTGTCACCCCTCCCAGAACTGTATTGGCCTGGAGTTGATTATAAATGAGGAACTAAGTGAGGTTTGGTGAGTGCCTGCTGATAACTACAGTTTTTGTCTTTGGCAGGATTTGCTCACGGAGCTGCAGTTTCTGGTGTTATAGGAGTGAAGAAGCCACAGTTTGACATCTGGGGTTCAACGGTGAATTTTGCCAGTCGTATGGACAGCACTGGCATCAGTGGCAAGATACAAGTGCCAAAGGAAACCTCCAGAGTTCTTGAGACCCGTGGCTTTTCTCTCCAATACAGGGGCCAAGTTTTTATCAAGGGTGTGTCTGAGACATTTGGTGAAGTTGAGACATATTTCCTGGAAAGGAGAGTCACACAGGCAGCAACACCCAAGTGGATGAGGAGGCAAAGTGCACAGCACTCCTTTTCTGTTATCCTGTCAGGCTTATCCCAGAAAAGTTCGCCAGCATGGTACCCTCTATGAGTGGATAAACTGATGCAAGGACAAATCGAACACATGGTCCAAGTGCTTTGGACTCCTTGGGAATTTCAGCTTCAAGAAAGCTGCCACCAAATTTAAATACTGTCAAACTGTCATGGACAAAATAATGTTATGAATTTATTGAGGAAAGACAATGTAAATGGTTATATATAACTGGACTGGACTGTGATTAGATAGAATGGTGCAAGACCAGGCTGTGAAAGGACAATACAGTCCTTGCGTCAACAATTTTGTCATGGTACAAGTACAATGAATGGGTAAATGCTGAGAATAACATCCTCGAGAAGGTGTGAGGTTCCCACAGCATGTTCTCAATGAGGTGATGCCGGCTCGGTTCAAAGTTGGGCTGCTTGAGTTGGGGATGCGCAGCTTGGCTTCCAGTGATTAAATCCCAGAGCCAGCTGATGGTACCAGCAGTGCCATTTGTAGCAACACTGGCTGAGGACTGAAATGGGCAGAGCAGTGGTGTGGCTTGGTCACTGTGTGTCACTGTCTCACACTCTGAGCACAGAATGTGGATGAAGTGCTGATGGAGCAGGTACCCAATGAACCACACCCAAACACAGACTGGAATCTGCACAACAGCATGTGGAAATGGGAGATTGATGGGAGAAAATAAAAATCTGAGGGAAATAAAGACTATGGGATAATATAAATGTGTTAGCAAACAATAGATGTATCAATTCATACCACAACATTTGTACCATTGTTATAACGCCTTAATATAGTATACAAAGGAATATGTCTTGAATTGGTGAGAATTTTATAGAGATGAGGGTTGGGATGGGTATTGCTACATGGGGAGGAATAGCTGTGTTGATGATGGTTACATAGAGCATTTACATTGGAAAAAAATAGGTAAAGCAGTCTTGGATATTAAATCAGGCTTTAAAGAAATTGGGTAATCTTGTACTGAAATCATTTTATTACAGCATTCCCATTGCCTTATCCAGAATTCGGATACTGTGGGTCTCAGGAAGCTAAGGGTGTGACGATCAACAGTGGAGTGATTCAAATCAGGATGTACAGGAGGGCCAGAGTTGGAGAAGACTGCAAGATCTCAGAATGCTGTACAGTTGGAGGAGGCTTAATGTAGGGGTGCCATCCTAAGGGTAAAAGGGATTGGGTAGAATGAGTGGAGAGGCAAGAGAAGGAAGAGGGAAAGAGTGGGGTACAGAAATCATAGAGGGCAAGGCAAGGGAAGGAGTTACATCAGGAAAGTATCCCTCTGAGAAACTGTCAGCTTGTTTTACCCTGGCCCACAGAGCCACTCAGCTCCAATCCAACATACTGCTTCATCCTGAATTATGCCCTGGGACTCAATCTGCACCAATTGCTGTGAACCATGCTGCAGGTCCCTTGTTGTGAACCATGCTGCAGGTCCCTATCTGTGAATCATGCTGCAGGTCCCTTGTTGTGAACCATGCTGCAGGTCCCTATCTGTGAACCATGCTGCAGGTCCCTAGCTGTGGATCATGTTGCAGGCCCCTAGCTGTGGACCATGATGCAGGTCCCTATCTGTGAACCATGATGCAGGTTCCTAGCTGTGGATCATGTTGCAGGTCCCTAGCTGTGGATCATGATGCAGGTCCCTAGCTGTGGATCATGTTGCAGGTCCCTAGCTGTGGACCATGATGCAGGTCCCTAGCTGTGGACCATGATGCAGGTCCCTGGCTGTGGGCCTCCTGAGCCTTTTTCTGCAGGTAAATGAGCCCATGTTCAGGGTAGACTGAAGGCAATGTTTCAAACCAGGCCTGGCTATTAAGATGGTCAGGCCCTTCATCAGGACTCCCCAGCTACAAGTTTGCTTCAGAACTGGGCATTGCCCTGGCAACCAGAATAAAATTACAATCAACAGGTAATAGGAATCCCTAACCAGATCCAAGAGTGATTGCACAGTGTGTTGGAGTCCGATAGAGTGCTGTGAAGGAGCAGGATTTGTTAGGAGGAGGGAATACAGCCTCTGTGACTCTACAGAGTGTCAGTGAATATTCTCTGCCATTCACAGGCAAAGTTCAGGAAGAGTGCAGAAGAAGATTTTGTCATTGTGGCCTACATGGTGAAGAACCCTGAAAATCTCAGGGTAGAATCTCAATGACATGGTTTCCAGGCACATTTTAGAACATAGAACATAGAACATTACAGCGCAGTACAGGCCCTTCGGCCCTCGATGTTGCGCCGACCTGTGAAACCAATCTGAAGCCCATCTAACCTAAACTATTCCATTATCACCCACATGTTTATCCAATAACCATTTAAATACCCTTAAAGTTGGCGAGTCCACTACTTTTGCAGGAAGGGCATTCCATGCCCTTACTACTCTCTGAGTAAAAAACCTACCTCTGACGTCTGTCCTATATCTATCACCCCTCAATTTAAAGCTATTTTCACTTTAAGGTATAGACCCCATACCCAAACGATGACCCCAAATCCAAACTCTGTCCTGTACCAAGCCTGACCGACTGAAACATCCGCACCAATCAACAATGATCTCACTGCAAAAGTCCCACCTGCCAGAATTTGGCCCGTACACTGGAGGCTATGGCAATGCATGTGAATATCTAAATACAGCTTTAGTGTTTGAGAAATTCTGACTCAAAAACCCTTCCAGACAGTGAATTCTCAACACCCTCCACCCTCTGAGTGATGCCTGTTAGCATCTGAACCAGCCCCAAGACTGAACAGCAATCCATTGTAGACAATTTTATAATGCATTTTTATGATTACCAACTTGGCGAAACCATGAAGGAAATGAGCAGGATTTAGTAACCAGCACATTCTGTATGATATCCATC
Organism: Rhincodon typus; assembly: GCF_021869965.1. Classification (NCBI taxonomy): domain Eukaryota; kingdom Metazoa; phylum Chordata; class Chondrichthyes; order Orectolobiformes; family Rhincodontidae; genus Rhincodon; species Rhincodon typus. The sequence continues at coordinate 91,842,976 of NC_063340.1, forward strand.
TTAGAACAGTTTAGCAATGTTCCAGTCTAATGGTAGACACAGCTGCAGCCTGAGACCTCTCTGTTAGGCTGGAGTTGTTCGCTCATGTTAGCTAGGATCCCATCGTTGACTGTTAATAGAGTATAAATCCATGGGAGTGATTGGCAAAGTCATTGGGAGTGCAGGAGGCAGTAAATGAAGCAGATGATGATCAGCTGGCCAAAATGAGATCTGGAACAGATGAGGGCAAGGTAGGAGTGAAAGCATTCATGTCCTATTGAGGCATGAGTGGAAAGGAATGAAATACCCAGGAGGACCCAGAATTATGCCTGGAGGTGTGACGCAGAAGCTACAGGAGAAGTAAGGAATTGCTGGGAAACAGGAAATAACATCTTATTATTGCAGACACGTAGATGTTTATTGCACTGGCCATTCACCCCATTGAGTCTGCACCAGTGAACAATGATCTCACTGCACAAATCCCATCTTCCAGCATTTGATCAATACCCTGGAGATTATGACTATACAAGTTACTATCTAAATGCTGCTTAAAAGTTATGAGACTTTATGACTCAATAACCCTTGTAGGCAGTGAATTCTATATAGAACCTCTGAGTGAAAACATTCTCCTCCTATATCTTCATGGCCATCCACCTCTGACGTTAAATTTATGCCCCAGATATTGATCCATGTACGAATGGAAAAATTGCCTTCCTACCCACTCTATCTGTGCCCCTGAATCTTATACTCATTCATAAGGTCTGCTCTTAGTCTTCACTGTTCCAAGGAAAACAACCCCAACCAATCCAATTTTTTATCATCTCTCAGACATTCCAGCCCTGATAAATCTACTCCAGTTGTGTCCTAATTATGCTTTATTCGTTTTCAGCAAAACTTTCATGCTGTTGATTTCTATGCAGGATTAATAAAGGCAAGTATCCAATATGCCTCCCTAACCACCTTATCTACATGCCCACTACTTTTAGGAATCTTTGGGTGTGCACACCATTGGCTCTTCAATCTTCAGTACTCTCCAACATACCACCGTTCACAGTGTATACCCTTTACCTTGTTAGCTCTTCCAAAGTTATTTACCTCAATATTTTCCAAGTTGAATTCCATTTGCCACTACTCTGCCCACCTGACCAGTCAACTCATATCCTCCAGCAGTTTGCAGCTATTCACCTCACTATTTACCATCCTACCATGGAGTGTAGTGATACTGTAACTGGGCTGATGACCCAGAGACACAGGTAATGTTCCGCAAACCTGCATTTGAATTCCACCATGGCAGATCATGAAATTTGAATTCAATAAACATCTGGAATTAAGAGTCTAATTTGACCTTGATACTACTGTTTATTGCTAAAACAAAACATTTTATTTTACTAAGAGTTAGTAGGAACTGCAGATGCTGGAGAATCTGAGATAACAAGGTGTAGAGCTGGATGAACACAACAGGCCAAGCAGCATCAGAGGAGCAGGAAGGCTGATATTTCGGGTCTGGACTCCTCTTCAGAAATGCAATTGGGAGAGCTGTCTCACAGACTAGTCAAGTCACATTTACAGAATCATGCCTTATAGACAATATTTAATACAACACCATCGCCATCCCTGGATATATTTGTCCCACAAGCAGGACAGACCCAGCAAAGGTAGAGTTGGGAGGGAGTTACCCTGGGAGTCCTCAACATTGATCTCAGACCCCACTAAGTCTCATGGCTTCAGATTAAACATGGACAAGGAAACCTCCTGCTGGTTACCATGTACCTTCCTCCCTCAGCTGATGAATCAGTACTCCTCCATGTTGAACAACACCTGGAGGTAGCACTGAGGATGGCGAGGGCACAAGATGTGCTCTGGGTGGGTGATGTGAATGTCTTACCTTGTTCTCTGCCTTGCTGTTGCCAGCCCTGACTTGCTCCTCTTCCAAACTGCACCAGCCTCAGATTTAGCTGTATTCTCACAGTCTCTTTGGGTTCCCACCACACCACCAACAGAGGGAGATCTACCAGGATGGTGCCTGGGCTGGAGAGTTTGTTACGGAGAGATTGGATAGACTGGGGTTGTTTTCCTTAGAGCAGAGGAGACTAAGAGAGAACATGATTAAGATATATAAGGTTATGAGAAACATAGATAGGATACACAGGAAGGATCTAATCCCCTTGTGGAGGGATCAATGAGCGGGGGCATAGATTTAAGGGAAGGGACAGGAGATTTAGAGGCGATGTGAGGAAACAATATTTTACCACAGGGTAGTGGTAATGTGGAACTTACTGGGGTGGTGGAGGCAGAAATCCTCATTTAATCAATATTTAGATGTCAAGGCATACAAATCTTTGGAGCAAATGCTGGAAATTGGAGTAGAATAGTTGCTTCTTTTATCACGATCAAATACTCAATGGGCCTTTTTCTAAGCTGTAGAACACTGATTCTGTGACTCTGTGACTCTACAAGGCACAAGTCAGGAGTGTGATGGAATACTCCCCACTTGCCTGGATGAGTGCAGCCCCAACAACACTCAAGAAGTTTGACACCATCCAGGACAAAGCAGCCGCTTGATTGGCACCACATCCACAAGCATCCACTCCCTCCACCACCGATGCTCAGTAGCAGCAGTGTATACTATCTACAAGGTGCACTGCAGAAATTCACCAAAGATCCTCAGACAGCACTTTTCAAACCCATGACCACTTCCATCTTGAAGGACAAAGGCAGCAGATACATGGGAACACCATCACCTCCAAGTTCCTCTCCAAGTCACTCACCATCCTAACTTGGAAATATATCGCCGTTCCTTCACTGTCGCTGGGTCAAATTCCTGGCATTCCCTCCCTAAGGGCACTGTGGGTCAACCCACAGCAGGTGGACTGCAGCGGTTCAAGAAGGCAGCTCACCCCCACCTTCTCAACGGGCAACTAGGGGCAAGCTGTGAGTCCCATGGATTCACTACACTCTGGCTAAAAAGATTCCTCATTTCAGTTCTAAATTGTTGGCCCTTCATGCTGTGCCCTCGGGTCCTAGTACCTCTTACTAGTGGAGACATCTTCTGCATATCCAATCTATCTAGGTTGTAGTGATTGTAACGAGCCAGCCAAGTCAACCTTATAGAATATGAGTTCCCTGATTTGGGGCACTTAACCCGGTCCAATTAGGGAACACTGCCTGACAGATGCAAACAAGAGGGTCAGACATCCTGTTCACTCTGAGAGCTGGCTCTGATGAAGCCAGACCAATATTAAGTACTATCTATGTGTAAATAAAAGGTGACCTGATTCTGGGAGACTGGCTTTTGTGAAGTTATTTCAGTGGTGACGAGAGACAAAAATAGGCTCCTGAAGAAATTTGCTCACAACAGTCGTCTTTGAGTTGGCATAAACATTTCTGGTATCATGCTGTTATTTGGGAAGCTGGGCTTGTTTGATTCTGCCATTGAAGACTTACTCCAGTGTGTGGAAGAGAGAGCAAAATTCCTCCACTAAAAATGCAGTGTTACAATGTGTACTTTCTACCATACAGGAGCAGAAATGGAGAGGTATGGTTTTTAATGTCTTCTGGGCAAATGACATTGGGACAAATGAAAAGAAACGAGTAATTCTCCTGACAACTTGTGGACCTGCAGCTTTTTCAGTTATTAGGATACTAACGTTTCCTGAGGTCCCAGATATTAAAGATTTTTGAGAGTTGACGGATTTAGTTAAGCATATTAGAGTCCAAGCCACCTCTAATTCTGAGACACTATCAATTTCACTCTGCAGTTCAAGAACCAGTGAAACCAGTGTCAGGATTTTTAACTAGATTAAGATGACTGGCAGAGGCATGTGACTTTGGTTTAACCCTTTTAATGAGATGCTGAGAGACTGGGTTGGTATGTGGGGGATTGATGATATAACCATGCAAAAGCGGCTACTAGCTGAAGCCCAACTGGACTTCAACAGGCACCACAACTAGCTTCATTGATAGAAAATGCAGCAAGTGGAGCATCTGAGCTACAGGGTATTCCGGTGGAAGTGGACACTCTCACCAAGCTGACTGAGCTTGGGGAACATCAATCAAGTGAAAGCAATTGCATAGCCTCACTCAGGACATATCCTGAACAGAGGGACTTGAGGCCAGCTCACAGCAAAACCCCAAAACAAAGCCAAGCCTCGGTCAAATGGTTAAAACTTCGGAATCCAGGCCAGCAAGCCATTGTAGTAGCTGCTGGAATGTGGACTTGAGACGGTAATGGAGTCTAACTAGACCTAAATTGAGTAAGAGAACTCAAAGGCCGGTATCCAGGAGAGTGCACGCCCTGGGAAGTCCACCTACATCTGGTTTGGAACAGATAAATTGCTCAGCAACATCCAAATCAGAACCAATAAAAATAAACGTCTGATTAAATGGTCACCCGGTTCTAATGGAGGTCGATATTGGTTGTGGCTGTATCAGTGATTACAGAACCAGTCTTTACAAAATTCGCTCTGGACTCCAACCCTTACATTTGTGTAAAACCTCAGCTAGACTGAGAACCTATACCAGGCAGCCTTTACAGGTTAAGGGTACAACTTCATTTCCAGTCTCTTAGGAGAAGCAGCTGGTTCAGTTACCACTGATTGTATTATAAGGCTCAGGCCCAAGCTTGATGGGGTGGAATTGGTTGAGAATGATTGATTCACCTTGATTAGCTCAATATTTTTTGATTAGAAAATAGCTGCCTGAATGAAGTCTTAACTTAATACCCAGCAGTTTTTCAGGAAGGTCGAGGGACTATCAAAGGAGCCAAGGCCCCCTTACATGTTGACCAGGAAGCAATTCCAGGATTCTGCAAGGCCCACCCAGTGCCAAAAGTAGAGGTGGAAATCAGGAGGCTAGAAAGTGAAGGAATAATCAAACCAGTCCAGTTTGCGGAATGGGCAACACCAGTTGTACTGACAGTGAAGCCCGATGGGTTGGTTTGTCTTTGTGGGGATTTTAAACAAACGGTAAATCACTTTTCGCAGCAGGATAGATACCCAATCCCTTGCATAGAGGATTTATACGCAAAGCTGGCAGGGGTGGTGGGAACAGGCTCTGTCCTTCCCAAACATGAGCCACGTGTACTTGCAATTGCAGTCAGGTAAAGATTCCAAGAAATATGTAACAATTATTACCCGTAAGGGTTTGTACCAGAATACAAGACTGTCTTTTGGGCTATCACCAGTCTGTGCCATTTTTCAGTGGATGATGGAGAACATTTTACAAGGTCTACCCCAGGTCGCCATTTATCTGGAAGATATGTTAATAACAAGGAAGACCAATAAAATGCATTTAGAGAACTTGGTAATAGTTCTTAGATGGCTCTCCAAGACAGCCATATGCCTTAGGAGGAAGAAATGTGTGTTCCAGGCCCCCCAAGTGACATATTTGTGCTACAGAGCCAACAAGACCGGGTTACACCTGTTGGCAGTTAAAGTGAGGGTGATCCAAGTTCCCTGGCTGCCACATTGTACCAGAGCTTCGGTCTTTCCTTGCACTGGTGAATGATTATGGAAAGTTTATACAGAACCTGACCTCCACCCTGGCTCCCTTACACCTGCTATTGAAAAACAGTCAGCCTTGGAAATACCCTCATGGCCAAGACCTAGCATTTAGGGAAATGAAAAAGCACCTATCATTGTCTAAGGTGTTGGCCCACTACGATCCCAAGCAAGATGTGGTGCTGACATCCAATGTGTCTCCATAGGGTATCGGTGTAATGTTCGCTCACAAATGGCTCAAAGGAGACACTTCTGGTGACAGAGATCCCCCCTGTATCACCATGGCCTGGGCAGCATCCTCCTCTTTTGGGAAGACTGTTGCAAAGTATTAATTTAACACCTCAGCCATGCCCTGTTCCCTCATCCTCGTGTAAATCTCCTTTGGTGTCCCTAATTGGACCCACTCCTCCTCTAAACACCTTTGCAAAAGGCAAGTATGTGCTTTCTCTGTATTCATCTTATAATTTGAAAGATCTCCCAAACAGATTTCTTTAAAAACGCATGAATGTTTGTTCATTCAAAATTTATTCCATGAAGATGCAGAATTGGTTAACATACAGTTTATTGGATGAAAATACAAATGTTTTCTTGAAATAAACTCAAGAGCATCCACACAAACAGACATCGATTCACAGCATGAAAAGGGGCAAAAATGAATTTCTCACAGGAAAGATTCATTTTGAGAAGATACACTTTGACCAATAAACTTTAGCTCTCAAAGGCAAAAAAAGTTTGAGATGTTCAGGTTTTTTTGATTTGATTCATTATTGTGACATGTACAAGAGATCCAGTGACTAGCACTGTATTACGTGCCATCCAGACAAATCATACTTTACATAAGTACATCAGGGTAACAGGATGCAGATTATAGTGTTACAGCTACAGAGAAAGATCAACTCTAATATAGGAGATGTCCATTCATAAGGCTGATAATAGCAGGGAAGAAGCTATTCTTGAATCTGTTGGTACGTGTTTTCAAACTTTTGTATCCTCTGCCCGATGAAAGGGGGTGGGGAAGAGTATAACCAGGGTGGGGGCGAGGGGTCTTTGATGACGTTGGCTGCTTTCCTGAGCCAGCGGGTAGTACAGACCGAGTCAATGGAAGGAAGGCTGGTTTCCATGATGGACTGGGCTGTATTCATGACTCTCTGTAATTTCTTACACTCCTGAGCAGAGCAGTTGCCAAACCAAGCTGTATGCATCTGGACAGAATGCTTTCTATGGTGCATCTACAAAAATTGGTGAGAGTCCTCATTGACATGCAGAATTTCCTTAGCCTCCTGAGGAAGTAGAGGTGTTGGTGTGTTTTCTTGACCATAGCATTGACGTGGATGAACAAAGACATATCATTACTGATAGTTGCTCCTAGGAACTTGAAGCTCTTGACCGCCTGCACCACAGCACCATTGATACAGACGGGGCCGTCTGACCCTCCACTCTGCTTCCTGAAGTTGATGTCCAGCTACTTTGTTTTGCTGACATTGAGGGAGAGATTATTATCTTTACACCATGCCACTAAACACTCAATCTCTTTCCTGTATTCTGTCCTGTCATTGTTTGAAATCCGACCCACTATGATGGTGTCATCAGCAAACTTGCAAATGGAGTTCAAGCTGAATTTGGCCACACAGTTGTGAGGGATATAATGAGTACAATAAGGGGCTGAGTACGCAGCCTTGTGGGCAGCACAGAGTGGGAGCTGACTTGGGGTCCTGGCGCACGTAGGTAGGTGTCTCCAAGATGAGCATATGTCTCTGGGACCTTTGCCTCCTGAAAGGTCATTGATAAAAATCCTTGATTCTGTTTCCTGTGCAGGCTCAGTAGGTAATCAGGTAACCCATGGGATCCACCACAAAACTGCTACTGATACAGAAGGCTCAAGCTGAGCAGCTCCTTTCTTCCAGCACTTTCCCCAACTGAAAATCCGAGACAGTAGAACATTATTCAAATAGAACAGGCATAAAGCCCTGTTTCAAAAAAAAAGCTATCTTCGCTGAAGGCAATTCAGAGTAACCAGCACCAACAATTACCTGGAACCATGTGATTTCCAAGAAATGCCATAATAAAAAAAAATGTTCCTCTGCCCTTTTATTGACTTCTTTAAAATGAACCATCCAGGTATCCTCCTCATGGGAGAATGATCGAGAAGATTAAGTCACATGGGATCCACGGTCAGCTGGTAAGTTGGATACAAAACTAGCTTGGCCATAGAAGACAGAGGGTAGCTGTGGAGGGATGTTTTTCTGACTGGAGGTCTGTGACCTGTGTTATTCCAAAGGGATCAGTGCTGGGACCTCTGTTGTTTGTAATACATATAAAATGATTTGGATGAGAAAGAGGCTGTACTGCACTGTCGGAGAGTCAGTGCTGAGGGAGCGCTGCACTGTCGGAGGGTCAGTGCTGAGGGTGGACCGCATTGTCAGAGGGTCAGTGCTGAGGGTGGACCGCATTGTCAGAGGGTCAGTGCTGAAGGAGTGCTGCACTGTTGCAGATACCAACTTTCAATGAGATGGTAAAAAGTCTGCCCATTTAGGTAGGTTTTAAAATCACAGCATTTTAATTTGCTTCTGAATTCACGACATCTTAAGAGATAGGAGTCGGAGTAGACCACTTGGTCCTTTGAGCTTACTTCATGATTTCCTAAGATCATGTTTGATCTGATTTTGGATTTGTCTTCTGTGTCCTGTCTCTCCCCCTTGCCATTTGTTTTGTTTCTCGATCCAAAATCTGTCTTAACTCAGCCTTGAATCAATTCAGTGACCCAGGATGTACTGCTCTCTGGAGTGAAGAATTCCAAAAAACCATCAGAGAAGAAATTCCTCCTCACCTCTGTCCCAAATCAGAGGCCCTTCTTGTTAATCAGTTCCCCAATTTCTATACTCCTTCAGGATAGGAAACATCTTTCCAGCATCTACCCTGTCAAGAACTCCTCAGGCCTGGAAACATTTCAAGGACATCACCTCGCATTCTTTGAAATTCCCCTGGTCTGAAAGCTTCATACATACACCTTAATTGGTTGGAATGTATTTTGGGAAGATTTGTAGTTTTGAAAGGCACTATATAAATGTAAATTCTTTTGTAAAAACAAATGCAAAATTGGTACTTATTAAACCAGGAGGGATTATACGTTATGAAGGCAGAGAGGCTACAAGGAGATATGTACAAGTTAGTGAATAGGCAAGGATGTGACAGATGAAGGAGCTTTGAAAACAGTGAAGCAGAATAATTTGTTTAAAATGTGTGAATGTTGTAAATGTTCATATTGAAAGGGATCTGGGTGTGCTCTTAATGTAATGTCATCAGGGAGGCAGCGATGAATGAGGAAGGCACAGGCATGGTGGCCTTTATTGCAATGGGATTGCAGTACATGAGTACAGATGTCTTGCTCCAATTACAGAGGGCTTTTGTGACCCCCACACCTGGAGTACTGTGTGCAGTTCTGGTCTCCATCTTTGCAGAAGGTGTCACAACCACAGATAAAGTGTCTCCTCAGTGTGACAGAGATAGTAGGAACTGCCGACGCTGGAGAATCTGAGATAACAAGGTGTAGAGCTGGATGAACACAGCAGGCCAAGCAGCATCATAGGAGCAGGAAGGCTGACGTTTCAGGCCTAGACCCTTCACCAGAAAATCAGTGGAACAGACAGGTCAATGAACAAAGGCAGAAGATCAGCACATTGATTGGTGCAGCAGGATCTGGGATTGGGGAGGATGACTGACTCCCGCTCCTATTTCTGAGATTGATTTCCTTATTTCAGCAAATCAGAGAGGTTTTTAATAGCTTCAGTTCCATCCTTGGTAAATGCTTCTTGTTTCTGAGTGACCCTAACACGTATTTTCTCTTTTGCTGTTTCACATTTTCTCTGAATATCATTAAACTTGTTGTCTGAGCCCTGTCCACCCAGCAATGAGCTCAGGTCACGCAGCG
>NC_063340.1:91853150-91853710 GCF_021869965.1 Rhincodon typus
AGTTTGAAGGTAATCCTCATAAATCTGCACGTAGGTTTCAGACACTTTCTCAATGATGTTCATGATGCTGACTGCCTGGGACACTTGGATCTGATTGCTGGCTAAAATCTCTGGAGCACACTTTGGAATTCCTTCAGCCTTACTGCCAAACTTGGCAAATGTCTTTAGGAAACTTTCAGTTAACTTGGGGACGTATTGAATGAATTTGATCATATCTGACCAGTTGGATTGGATGTTCCCAAGTACCTCCAGGCCTTCAACCATCAGCTGTAAGTTGGTCTTGACAGCTTCCTCCTGGGACTGAGTGTCCTGTATCGCTCTTGATAATTGCTCACTCTCTGCATCCAAACATTTCATCTTTTGATAACAATCTTTATACTCATTTTGTGACTCCTCCAGCTTGTGTTTTACTTCTTTGATCTTCTGTTCTGCCTGTTCTCGAACCATGCTGAGGAACTTACTGATTTCCAAGTTTGATTCTGAAGATTCTTTGCGGTTGAGATCAGCTATCAGTTTTGTGAGAAACACTAACGCTTTCCCCAGCTCCACTGCGAGCTGCA
>NC_063340.1:91854454-91865705 GCF_021869965.1 Rhincodon typus
TCCTTCATTTTCTTCAGACCTTCCACACAAAACTCATCAACGTGAGCACTGGAGCTCACATCTGCATATTTATTGAGGACTTCCTCACGTCCTTGGGAAACCTGACTCCATTCATTGTCTAACTCACTCTCTGCTTTCTTTATTGCCTTATTCCTTTCACTGGCTTTTCCCAGGAGTTCCCTTATTTCTTTCAGTTTATCCTGACTGGCAATCTGGGAATCTGCACACCTCACCAGGAGCTCATTGTAAAGACCACTCAGACTGAAGAGCTTCTGTTCCACTGAATCTGCTTTTTCCTTGCATCGAATTGCACAAGTCCGAATGCTGTTCAACTGCTTGTCAGAGGGTTGATTTGACGCTTGTGCTTTAAGAAAGTTCTCCAGATGGTTAGTAATACCCTTACAACTGTTCCGGATTTTAAACAAGTTATTGCTGGTCTCATCAAGTGAGTTTACAGTTTCATTGCAAAGCTTCATCAGGCAACTCTTGAATGACTCTGGATTTGGAAACAGGGATTTCTTGTCTGTATTGCTTTGCTTCAGTTTAACATCATTTATCTTTCTAACCTGTCGCACTAGGTCACTTAAATTAGTGACACATGCAATCGTTGGTAACAGAAATTTTTCCACATTAACCTAGGACTGCACCATCAGTTGAAAGTAGTTAGAAATTTGCCCTTCGTCTGGGAGCTGGGATTGCTTGTCAGACTTTGCTGACATTTCCTGCAGTGAGGAATAGCACAATGATGAGAAATCAGACAACACTGGGTGCCCTGTTACTGTAGAGATTGGATTTACGTTACGAGCAAGATTGCAACATCAACCTTACACACAAAATCCAGATTTCCACCTTAACAACACGACTTAATCAAATCATAGAATCGTGCAGCACAGAAGGAGACCCATTTGTGTTCTCTCTGGGGAGCTGAGCAGCTTGTGGTTGTGAACAATGCTGGCAGAAGCCTTCAGAGCTCAGGAAGGGGAGGTAGTGTGTCTCTGGAGTTAAAAAAGTACCTCAAGCCTGAGGAAAGCCAGTTTAAGTTTGCATATCAGTTGCGGAAGTTGAGACCTTGAAACTTAATAACTAAGGGACTTTGCAGTTTGCAGATCAGTTGCTCTGTGCCTTCTGTAAAGAAGTGAAAAGAGACTGAGAAACATAATGTTCTGGCATGGAAAAGGATTGTCACAGTGAATCTTGTGGACTGGAGGCATTGGACTGCTGCCTCAGGTTTTCTTCCTTTGTCAATGACACCTTTTTTTTGGGTCTATTTGTGCACCTCTCTGTTTATGGCTGTGTGAGTTTGTGTAAGTGGCTGGGTTTCTAAAGGGGTTGGAGTTTTAGATTACAGTGTTATCTGTTGAGAGTTCATAGTTAGTTACCTGTGGTTAGAATCTATTAGTATGGAATCAATAGCAAACCTTGTTAAGCACAGAAATCTGGTCTGTGTTTTCTGTTCACCTGGGTCTTGAAAGAGGGCAATCGGGGAATTTGCCAATTTGATAAATCTATAACTTTGTGCAGAGTTTAATTTCTACTGCACGACCGCAGTGAAGTGTGAAAATGTGCTGCCCATATATTCCCATTCTCCTATCAATCCGCATCACAGTGCTAACTTTCCCAATCCAATATTTATCCAGTTCTATTTTCAAAGGTATCATTTAATCAACTGTCACTTCCCTTTCAGGCAGAATGTTCTAGATCACAACAAATCATTGGGTAAGCTTTCCTCCACAAGGTCGTATCTGCTTCATTCACCTTCAATCTGTATTCATCTGGTTACTGACCCTTCAGCCAATGGAAGCTCTTTCTCCTTAGTTATACCGTCAAAGGCCTTCTAGGCTGAACATCTCGATTCAATCTCTGACAATTGCCTCTGCTCGAATCATACTCTATATTCTTTGTTTCATTCACTCAGGGTTGTGGTGAGCTGCCTTCTTGAACTGCTGTAGTCCATGTGCTGTAGGTTGACCCACAATGCCCTTAGGAAGGGAATTCCAGGATTTTGACCCAGCGACACCGGAGGAATGGCAATTATATTTCCAAGCCAGGATGGTGAGTGGCTTGGTGGGGAACCTGCAGGGGTAGTGTTCCCATGTATCTGCTGCTTTTGTCCTTCTAGATGGAAATGGTTGTCTGTTTAGAACGTGCTGTCTAAGGAACGTTGGTGAGTCTTATAGATAGTACATACTGCTGCTACTGAGCATTGGGGGTTGTGGGAATGTATGTTTGTGGATGTGGTGCCAGTTAAGCAGGCAGCTTTGTTCTGGATGTTATCAAGCCTCTTGAGTGTTGTTGCGGCTGCACCATAAAGGCTGTTGGGGAGTATTCCATCACACTCCTGACTTGTGCCTTGTAGATGGTGGACAGGCTTTGGAGGGTCAGGAGGTGAGTTATTCGCTGCTGTATTCCTAGCCCCTGACCTACTCTTGTAGCTTACTGTATTTATATGTCTAGTCCAGTTCTATTTTTGGTCAGTAGTAATCTTCAGGATGTAAAGAGTGAAGGATACAGTGATGGTTATGCCATTGAATGTTATAGGGCAGTAATTAGGTTGTCTCATTAGGAGATAGTCATTGCCTGGAATTTGAATGGTGTAAATGTTCCTTGCTACTTAGGAACCAAGCCCAGATATTATCCAGATCTTGTTGCATTTGAACATGGACTGCTTTGATATCTGAGGATTCATGAATGGTGCTGAACATTGTGCAATAGTTGGCAAACATTCCACTTCTGACCTTGTGATCGAGGGAAGGCCATTGATGAAGCAGCGGAAGATGGTTGGGCCTAGGACAGTAACTAGGATAGTTGGTGTGCAGTGGTGTGTCCTTATCTCTAAGCCAGAAGGCCTCACTACCCCAGCAGTGTGTAATAACATTCCTAAACAAATTAGTAATTAAAAAATATCTACCCTGAGGAATTTCTGTAGAGATGTCCTGGAACTGAGATAATTGATCTTGTGATAATCCTGTATCATAACCACATATCGTCTAAGAACATCTGCAACTTTAAATTGCAGCATGTCTTTTCAGAGTATAAGATCCGCCAGGGGGTCGAGATCATAATATGACAGAATTGAATTTTCAGTTCAAGAGTGAGAAACTTGCTTCGGAAACAATTGTGGTTAAAGTAAATAAAGTGAATTATAATGATAAAAGGATAGTGTAAGCTAATGTGAACTGGGCAGCTAATTTAGCAGGAATGACAGTAAGCAAGCAGTGACAGACATTTAAGGAGGTAGTTCGTGACCCTCAGTAAAAATAGATCCCAGTATCTACAAATCTACTCCAAAACCTTAGATCCCAGTAAGGAGGATAGATTCTAAGAGCGGACTAAGGAGAGTATTAATTTGAAAAAAAATCCAAAGAAGGAGGCAAAAGTCAGTGATAGCCCCGAAGACTGGGATAAATTCAGGATCCAGCAAAGGAGGATTAAAAAGATAATAAAGAGAGAGAAAATAAACTACAAAGGCAAACTAGTAAGGAATATAAAATTGACAGAAAAAGCTTCTTTAAAAATATAAAAAGGCAGAGAGAGGTCAAAGTGCACATGGGCCTCTTAGAAAATGAATCGGGGGGAGATGGTTTTGGGGAACAAGGAAATGAGAGAGTAGTTAAACAAATATTTTGCATCAGTCTTAACAGTGGAAGATACTTTGAAGGTCCCATTAAGACTAAAGAATACAGAGGGAGGACTTAACTACCATCACCATCACCAGAGAAGTTGTATTCCATAACCTAATGGGGCTAGAGGCAGAGAAGTCCCTGGCCCTAATGGTTTGCATCCTAGAACCCTAAAAGAGAGAGCTACAGAGATAGTGGATGCATTGGTTGTAATTTTCAAAAATTCTTGGATTCTGGAAAAGTACCAGAGGTTTGGAAAACTGCCAATGTGATACTCCTATTCAAAAAGGGAGGGAGGCAAAAAGTGAGTAACTAAAGGCTGATCAATTGGAATCAATTATAAGGAAGTAATAGCAGAACATTTGGAAAAGCATAATCTAAACAAATAGTTATGGTCCCGTTATTTAAGCAAAGATTATTTCATTAGAAGTAGCTCGGAGAAGGTTCACTAGTATGATAAAACTAAGACCTGCTGATGTTGGAAATATGAAACAGATTTGAAACACAAATCTGAAATCTGTTCTGAAGGAAAGGTCACTGGACCTGAAATGTTAACTCTGTTTTTTTCTCCATACGTGTTGCCAGACCGACTGATTTCCTCCAGTAATTTCTGTTTTGTTTCACTAGGATGGAGGGATTGTCTTATGAGCAAAGGTGAAACAGGTTGGGACTCTACTCATTGGAGTTAGAAGAATGAGAAGTGATCTCATTGAAACATATTGAATTCTTACAGGGCTTGACAAAGTAAATGCTGAGAGGATGCTTCCCCTCATGGGAGAGTCTAGGACCAGAGGGTATAGTCTTAGAATAAAGAGGCACCCATTTAAGACTGAGATGAGGAAGATTCACTGAGGTTGTGAGTCTTTGGAACTCCTTGCCATAGAGAGCTCTCTGGGCAGTGTCCTTGTGTGTATTTAAGGCTGAAATAGATTCTTGATCAGTCGGGGAATCGAGAGTTATGGGGAAAGGGCAGGAAAGTGGACGTGAAGAATGTCTGATAGCCATGATTCTATTGAATAGTGGAGCAGACTTATGGGGCTGAATGGCCTACTGCTGTTCCTATTTCTTATGGTCTTATATTTGAGGCCTTGACCTAACCAGGCTACCTGTGTGAATGATTTGTAGCATTGTGGCACAACGGACATTCTCTTCCACTGAACCAGGAGGCCCGGGTTCAAGTCCCACCTGCTCTAAGGATCATAGGATCATAGAATCATAGAGTCATAGAGCTCTACAGCTTCAAGACAGGGCCTTTGACCTGGCATGCCCATGCTGCTTAATTTTCACAATTACACTAGTCCCATTTCCCTACTCCTGGTCCATATGCTTTCATATCTATCTCATCCATATACCTGTCTAAATGTTTCTCAAATGATGAAATTGTACTCGCTCCCACCACTACCCCTGGCAGCCCGTTTGAGACACACATCACCCTGTGTGTGAAAAAATTGTGTCTCTGGACCCTTTTGTATCTCTCCCCTCTCACCTTAAACCTATGCCCAGTTTTAGACTCCCGTACCTTGGGGAAAAGCTGTTGGTTTACCAATGCCTCTTATGATTTTATAGGCTTCTATAAAGTCACCTTCAGTCTCCTGTGCTCCAGGGAAAAAAGTTCCAGCCTATCCAACCTCTCCTTATAACTCAAACCTTCCAGCCCAGGTAGCATCCCAATAAATCTTTTTTGTACACCTTGTAGTTTATTAATAATCATTTTTATAATCGGCCAACCAGAACTGCAACATCTTGTACAGCTGCAACAAGACATCCCAACTTCCATACTCCGTGCTCTGACTGATGAAAGCTAGCATGCTGAAAACCATCTTCACCACCCTGTCTACTTGTGGCTCCATTTTCAAGGAGCTATGAACTTGTACCCCCTAGGTCTTTTTGTTCACACTCCTCAGACCCCTACCATTGACTGTGCAAGTCTTTCCCTGGTTTGACCCACCAAAATGCAACACCTTGCATTTATCTAAATTAAACTCCATTCCTCAGGCCACTGACCCAGTTGATCAAGATCTCACGTCATTCCCAGATAACCTTCTTCACTGTCCACTGTATCACCAATTTTGGTATCACCTGCAAACTTACTAACTGTACCTCCTAAATTCTCATCCACATCATTTATATAAATGACAAATAACAATGGACCCAGCACCGATGCCTGTGGCACACCATTGGTCACAGGCCTCCAGTCTGAAAAACAACCCTGTACCACTACCCTCTACTGTCAAGCCAATCTTTTCTCCAAGTGGCTAGATCTCTCTGGATCCCATGAGATTTAATCTTACTCAACAACCCACCAGGTGGTACCTTGTCAAAGACCTTGCCAAAGTCCAAATAGACAATGTCTACCGCACTGCCCTCATCTTTTTTCACACGACATCAGGTTATAGTCCAACAGATATATTTAAAATCACAAGCTTTTGGAACACCAGTACTTCATCAGGTGGAGGGAAGCACATTCTCAGAATTAATAGGCCGGGAGATAATTGCAAGATAATTCCAGGTAAATAAGAGTATCAAAAGATAGTACAAATGGTGTGCGTGGAGTATCGACAGGCCAAATAACAAGTCTTTGCAGGTGATCGAAAGTGTCAATGTGAGTAAAACGTCAATAGCTGAATTGCAAGTGAAGGGATGACCTATGATCTGAATCATTTAAGGCAGAGAG
The DNA here is from genome assembly GCF_021869965.1 of Rhincodon typus. Classification (NCBI taxonomy): domain Eukaryota; kingdom Metazoa; phylum Chordata; class Chondrichthyes; order Orectolobiformes; family Rhincodontidae; genus Rhincodon; species Rhincodon typus. The sequence goes on from NC_063340.1 coordinate 91,860,749, forward strand.
ATAATTACAAAATAATCAAAAATAAGATGATGCCAAAGACGAACCAAACGGCTGGAAGAACAGAATAGGTTTAAGAGTCACATGACGAGTGTCTAACCAAAGTAACAAGTAATCCAAAACTGTACAAACTAATTAAGGTAAAGAAATAACAACAAGTTATCAAGGTGAAAACAGAACAGTACGGAAGATTTTGCAAACACAGAACGCTATAGTGGGGTTGCATGTAGTGTGACATGAACCCAAGGTCACAGTTAAGGCCATCCTCATGGGTACAGAACAAGAGTTCTAAACATATACTATGGATCTCAGTCTTCTAAACTCCCAGTGAGTAGAGTTCCAACCATTTTAACCTTTGCTCATCACATTTTCCCATGTTACACTCCATTTGCTGGCTTTTTACCACTTACTTAACCTATCAATATCTCTCTGTAAATTGTATCCCTCTCACAACCTGCCTTTCCACTTATTTTAGGGTTGTCTGTAAATATTTCTACAGTACATTCACTTCCGTCCTCCCAGTCATTAATATAAATTGCAAACAGTTGGGTCCAGCACTGATCCCAGTGGAACCCACTGGTCATGGGTCGCCAATCTGAAAAAGAACCCCTTATCCCCACTCTCTGTTTCCTGCCCGTGAGCCAATTCTCTAGCCACTCCGTATACTCGCTCCAACAGGGTAGGGTAGTGTGATAACAAGGTGTAGAGCTGGATGAACACAGCAGGCCAAGCAGCATCAGAGGAGCAGGAAGGCTGATGTTTCGGGCCTAGACCCTTCATCAGAAATGGGGGAGGGGAAGGGGGTTCTGAAATAAATAGGGAGAGAGGGGAAGGCGGATAGAAGATGGATAGAGGAGAAGATAGGTGGAGAGGAAACAGACAGGTCAAAGAGGCGGGGATGGAGCCAGTAAAGGTGAGTGTACGTGGGGAGTTAGGGAGGAGATAGGTCAGTCCAGGGAGGACGGACAGGTCAAGGGGGCGGGATGAGGTTAGTCGGTAGGAAATGGGGGTGCGGCTTGAGGTAGGAGGAGGCGATTTGTGGGAGGAAGGACAGGTTAGGGAGGCGGGGACGAGCTGGACTGGTTTTGGGATGCGGTAGGGGGAGGGGAGATTTTGAAGCTTGTGAAATCCACATTGATACCATTGGGCTGCAGGGTTTCCAAGCGGAATATGAGTTGCTGTTCCTGCAACTTTCAGGTGGCGTTGTTGTGGCACTGCAGGAGGCCCAGGATGGACATGTCGTCTGTGGAATGGGAGGGGGAGTTGAAATGGTTCGCGACCGGGAGGTGCAGTTGTTTATTGCAAACCGAGCGTAGGTGTTCTGCAAAGCGGTCCCCAAGCCTCCGCTTGGTTTCCCCGATGTAGAGGAGGCCACAACGGGTATAGCGGATGCAGTATACCACATTGGCAGATGTGCAGGTGAACATCTCCTTGATATGGAAAGTCTTCTTGGGGCCTGGGATGGGGGTGAGGGAGGAGGTATGGGGGCAGGTGTAGCACTTCCTACGGTTGCAGGGAAAAGTGCCGGGTGTGGTGGAGCTGGAGGGGAGTGTGGAGCGGACAAGGGAGTCACGGAGAGAGTGGTCCCTCCGGAAAGCAGATAAACGTGGGGAGGGAAAAATATCTTTGGTGGTGGGGTCGGATTGCAGATGGCGGAAGTGTCGGAGGGTGATGCGTTGGATCCGGAGGTTGGTGGATGGTACGTGAGAATGAGGGGGATTCTTTTTTGGTTGTTATTGCGGGGAGGGGGTGTGAAGGATGAGTTGCGGGAAATGTGGGAGTCACGGTCAAGGGCGTTCTCGACCACTGAGGGGGGGGATGTTGCGGTCCTTGAAAAATGAGGACATCTGAGATGTACAGGAGTGGAATGCCTCATCCTGGGAGCAGATGCGGTGGAGGCGAAGAAATTGGGAACAGGGGATGGCATTTTTGCAGGAAGGTGGGTGGGAGGAGGTGTATTCTAGGTAGCTGTGGGAGTCGGTGGGCTTGAAATGGATATCGGTTTCTAGGTGGTTGTCCAAGATGGAGACAGAGAGGTCCAGGAAGGTGAGAGAGGTGTTAGAGATGGTCCAGGTGAACTTAAGGTTGGGGTGGAAGGTGTTAGTGAAGTGGAAGAACTGTTCGAGCTCCTTGTGGGAGCACGAGGCGGCGCTGATACAGTCAACAATGTAATGGAGGAAGAGGTGGGGTTTAGGGCCAGTATAGGTACAGAAGAGGGTTTGTTCCATGTAACCTACAAAGAGGCAGGCACAGTTTGGGCCCATGCAGGTACCCATGGCCACCCCCTTTGTCTGTAGGAAGTGGGAGGAATTGAAAGAGAAGTTGTTGAGGGTGAGGACGAGTTCGGCTAATCGGATGAGGGTGTCAGTGGAGGCCCCAAGAAGACTTTCCACATCAAGCAGATGTTCACCTGCACATCTACCAATGTGGTATACTGCATCTGCTGTACCCGTTGTGGCCTCCTCTACATCGGGGAAACCAAGCGGAGGCTTGGGGACCACTTTGCAGAACACCTACGCTCGGTTTGCAATAAACAACTGCACCTCCCGGTCGCGAACCATTTCAACTCCCCCTCCCATTCCTCAGACGACATGTCCATCCTGGGCCTCCTGCAGTGCCACAACGATGTCACCTGAAGGTTGCAGGAACAGCAACTCGTATTCCGCTTGGGAACCCTGCAGCCCAATGGTATCAATGTGGATTTCACAAGCTTCAAAATCTCCCCTCCCCCTACCGCATCCCAAAACCAGGCCAGCTCGTCCCCGCCTCCCCAACCCGTTCTTCCTCCCACCTATCCGCTCCTCCCACCTCAAGCCGCACCCCCATTTCCTACCTACTAATCTCTTCCCGCCCCCTTGACCTGTCCATCCTTCCTGGACTGACCTATCTCCTCCCTACCTCCCCACCTACACTCACCTTTACTGGCTCCATCCCCGCCTCTTTGACCTGTCTGTTTCCTCTCCACCTATCTTCTCCTCTATCCATCTTCTATCCGCCTCCCCCTCTCTCCCTATTTATTTCAGAACCCCCTTCCCCTCCCCCCATTTCTGATGAAGGGTCTAGGCCCGAAACGTCAGCCTTCCTGCTCCTATGACGCTGCTTGGCCTGCTGTGTTCATCCAGCTCTACACCTTGTTATCTCAGATTTTCCAGCATCTGCAGTTCCTACTATCTCTAGGGTAGTGTGATGTGTGTCAGGACGTGTAGTATTTAAAAGGGCAACAACACACTGCAGCAACATGGAACTACACCAAGAGGAAGACGAATACCTCTTCCAGGTTTTCAAGGATAATGGATATCCAAAGAACTGGTCAGAAGATGCCTACACGAACAACATCAGAAAGATACTACACACCCCGACACACTCATCACACTACCCTACATCAGGAACGCGTCGGAACTCACCACAAGACTCCTACGACCGCTGGCCATCAGAGTGGCACACAAGCCCACGTCAACCCTACGACAACTGCTCACCCAAACTAAAGACCCACTCCCCGCCATGGACAGGACCAATGTCATCTACAAGATCCCCCGCGGTGACTGCGAGACACACTACATCGGACAAACAGGAAGGAAACTAACAACAAGAGTACATGAACACCAACTAGCTACAAAAAGACACGACCAATACTCATTCATCTCAATCCACATGGACAAGGAAAACCGCCATTTCGACTGGGACAACACCAAAATCCTGGACCAGGCTAGGCAGAGACAGGCACGAGAATTCCTAGAAGCCTGGCACTCCACGAAGCGTGCTATTAATAAACATATTGAACTCGACCCCATATACATTCCACTTCGAAGGAAAACTGGAAGTGAGGCAATTCATCTCAACGGACCCAAGAGTTTAAAAACCAGGCGGGAAAACACACCGACACTTCATCGGAGGCTGCACTGAGGATGTTACCAAGCGTGTTAACGAAACGTCTGCAAAACAAGAACCCAGCTCGGCAAGCCAACCAATCTCAATTACTAAATAAAAATCAAAAAAACTGTGGATGCTGTAAATCAGACAAAAATAGAAATTGCTGGAATAGTTCAGCAGGTCTGGCAACATCTCTGGAGAGAAATCAGAGTTAATATTTTAGATCCAGTGACTCTTCATCAGAACACACCTCATGGTGGGAATCATGTAGGTATTCCCCCAATACACAGTGTGAATTCACAGATAATGTTAACTGGCCCTTAGTCCTCTAACACCACATGAGAACTTGCGATCAAATTTGGTGTAATTTCTCATTTCAGATCATGACCGACATTTATTCAGGGATTGAAAACAAATAACATTGGAAATCACAATTGACCAGGCAGCACCCACGGAGAAAGAGCAAGCTAATGTTTTGAGGAAGAGTCATCCAGAATTGAAATGGTAGCGTGCTGTTTCTCCAGGGATGCAGCCTGGCCCTCTGTGATCTCCAGCATTTTTCGTTTTCAGTACAGATTCCAGCATCTGCAGTAATTTGCTGCTACTCACCAAGTTTACCTGCTTCCAGTTGATGTTGAAAGATGATCTGAAGATGGTCTGCAGCCTCTCAGTCTGACAGAGTCAGGGGGTTCGGATCTGGCTTCGTGCTGTGCTGATCTTTATATGTATATCTGGAAGGTCCCATGTTACTGTGTGGAATGTGGGAGGTAACCTCTCAGTGTTTTCATTCCGTTCTGGGATGTGGGTGTTGCTGAACAAGGTCAACGTTTATTGCCCAATCATCATCAATCAATCACTGCACCTTATTTCTTCAGAAGGTGAAGTCACATGGGATCCTTGGTGAGCTGGTAAGATGGATACAGAGTAGGAACTGCAGATGCTGGAGAATCTGAGATAACAAGGTGTACAGCTGGAGGAACACAGCAGGCCAAGCAGCATCAGAGGAGCAGGAAAGCTGACATTTCGGGCCTAGACCCTTCTTCAGAAGATAAGGGTTTAGGCTTGAAACGTCAGCTTTCCTGCTCCTCTG
>NC_063340.1:91865805-91870342 GCF_021869965.1 Rhincodon typus
AGTGACACATGCAATCGTTGGTAACAGAAATTTTTCCACATTAACCTGAGACTGCACCATCAGTTGAAAGTAGTTAGAAATTTGCCCTTCGTCTGGGAGCTGGGATTGCTTGTCGGACTTTGCTGACATTTCCTGCAGTGAGGAATAGCACAATGATGAGAAATCAGACATTCTTTGCTGAGATAAACAGCCTTGGCTTTTCCAACCTAATATTGCAGCTAAAACTCACAATGTCTGGAACCTTTCTGGGAAATGTCCTCTCTCCATAACCCCTGCTCCACCCCTCCCCACCACCCCAAGGACCCTTACATTCTTTCTAACTTTCTCCAGGATACAATACTCTATTTACCACCTTACCAGGGGCTTTATAAAGGTTCAACTGAACTACTCTGCATTTGTACTCCAGTTCATGAAGCTCAAGATAGCAGATACTTTGCAAATCACATTCTCACAATGTCATGTACCTCCAGAGATAGATGCACATGAACCCCAGGTCCTTCAGTCCCTGGTTAGTACTTCCCTTCTGTCTAAATACCTCAGCTCATACTCCTCCACACATCCATTCAACCTGCCACCTTCGGTCTAATCTGCTCATCTCTGTGCCCAGTTGTGGTCAATTCTCACTGTTTGCCAGTCCTCAGGTTTGGTATCATTGACACATGTTGAAATTTTACTCCAGCCCAATGTCCAGTTTTTTCACGTAACCCAAAAAGCAGTGATGGTAGTACTGATCCTTAGGGAACATCAATCATTTCAGTCCCAAAACAATCACTGGCCACACCTTCTCTTCTGTCCTTAAGCCTTTGTTTTGTTCAGTTGAAGACTGTCCCAAATATTCTTTAAGCCTAAGTTCAGGGCTCTTGTGGCACAGCGATAGTGTCTACACCTCTGAGCTACGATTCCTGGCTTCAAGTCCCACCTGCTCTAGAGGAGTGTAATGATACCAGGTTGGTTAACAATATCTAACCGTGAATTCTATTGTATGGCACTTTGTGAAACACTTTCTTAAAATCCGATTCAACAATATCCACCACATTCCCTTTGTCAACCTCCCTGTTACTTCATCAGAACAATCAATGGGTTTAGGTAAAAATAGGAAAAGTAGTAGACCATTCAGCCCATTTTGTCTGCCCTGCCATGCTGATTCTCCTTCGTTTATCTCAAACTTCACCAAGTGACTTGATATCCTCCACACCAATTACTTCCTAAAATCCTAGACAACATTGGTATTAATGCGACTGGCTTGTAGTCACTAGGATTGTCCTTACAGCCTCTATAAAAAAATAATAGAGTCCACTTTTACAGAAGGGTGAAAGAGTGGTCTTTACACACAGAGAGTGGTGGGCGTGTGGAATGCGCTGCCGGCAGTGGTAGTGGAGTCAGATACTTTAGAGACTCTTAAGCGACTCTTGCATAGGCACATGGAGGATAGTAAAATGGAGGGTATGCAGGGTAGATTGATCTTAGTAGAATAGGTCGGCACAACATCGTGGGCCGAAGGGTCTGTACTGTGCTGTACTGTTCTATGGTCTATGTTCTAGGAAAACCAGGAATTACAGACCAGGTTGCCAAACATCTGTGGTGAGAAATTTTGGGGAAATTGGAGTCCATAATCAACAGAACACTACACATTTTCATTTTATCGGGGAGAACCAGCAGGGATTCAGGCAGTAGGTCATGTCTGACAAACTTCACTGAATTTTTTGAAGAGGTGACTGTTAGTAGACGGGGAATGTCTATGGATGTTGTTTATATGGACTTCCCAATGGCATTTGCTAAAGTCCCATGTAAGAGACTTAACTAAAATAGAAGCCCGTGGAATTGAGGGCAAATTACTGACATGGGTAGAAAATCGGTTGAGTGGTAGGCAACAGAAACTACGCTAATGGGTAGATACTCAAATTGGCAGGATGTGATCAGTGGTGTCCCACAAGGATCTGTGTTAGGGTCTCAATTGTTCTTGTCATTTATGAATAACTTGGATATTGATGTAGAAAGTCATTTGTCCAAATTTGCTGATGACAAAGTTGGGCGGCACTGTAGACAATGTAGGTGATAGCCTAAAATTACAAAGGGATGCTGAAAGACAGTGAATGGGCAAAACTGTAGCAGGTGGAGTTCAATGCATCCAAGTGTGAGGTTACCCATTTTGGACCAGGTTAGGATAGATTAGGGTGTAATCTAGATGGTAGGAAGTTAAATACAGTGGATGACCAAAGACACATTGGAGGCTGAGGTGCAGAGATCTGTAAAATGTAACAATCAGGTGCAGAAAACAATCACGAACGCTAATGGAATGCTGGCCTTTATATTGAGGGGACTGGAGTACAAGGATGCAGAAGTTACACTAACTACATAAAGTCCTGGTTAGATCCCACTTGGAACATGGTGCTCAGATCTGAGCACCATTACTTAGAAAGGATATTGGCCTTGGAAGGAGTGCAATGGAGGTTTACAAGAATGATACCTGGACTTCAGGGTTTACGTTATGAGGAAAGATTATACAAATTAGGCAAGTTTTCTTTAGAATTTAGAAGGTTAGGGGGTGATCTGATAGAAGTCGTCACCAGATATTAACAGGAAAAGACAGAGTAGATAAAGATAAACTATTTCTACTGGTTCTGGATTCAAGGACTAGGGGCATAGTCTGAGAATTAGGGCCAGACTGTTCAGGAGTGATGTTAGGAAGCACTTCCACACACAGAGGGTGGGAGAGGGTTGGAACTCTCTTCCATAAATGGCAGTGGATGCTGGATCCATTGTTAATTTTAAATCTGAGAGAGATACACTTTTGCTCAGCAAAGGTATTACAGCATATGGGCCATGGACAGGTATATGGAGTTAGGCCACAGATCACCCATGATCTCATTATTCCCTTTTTGCCGGAGTCATTTTTTCCTTCATTTCTCATCTCAACACATTATAATTGGCCTGGCTCTCATTTGAAGAATTCACTTCACAGGGGTCATGTCCCCAGTTTTTCTATTTTATCACATTCTCTAACTCTTGGCATTCAGTGAGGTCTGGGCTTTGTTTCTCTAAACATTCCCCCTTGTTGGGATGTACCCAGCTTTACCAGAAGCATCTGCTCCTTAAAGATTGCCCATTGTTATGTTAGTGCTTTCCCTGTTAGTTTTTAGTTCCATTTTATCCTGCCTCAACCCCTTCATCCTAATCCCAGGAAGTCTTGTGGCTTCACGTTAAACATGGGGCAAGGAAACCTCCTGCTGATTACCACATACCGTCCTCCCTGTTGAACAACACTTAGAGGAAGCACTTAGGATGGCAAGGGCACAAAATGTACTCTGGGTGAGGGATTTCACTGTCAGCCACCAAGAATGGCTCAGCAGCAGTATTACAGATCAGGCCGGTTGGGTCCTAAAGGACATAGCTGCTAGACTGGGTCTGCGGCGGGTGGTGAGGGAACCAACAAGATGGAAAAACATACTTGACCTCATCCTTACCAATCTGCCAGCTGCAGTTGCATCTGTCCATGACAGTATCGGTAATAGTGACCATCGCACAGTCCTTGTGGCGACAAAGTCCCGCCTTCACATTGAGAACAACCTCTATTATGTTGTGTGGCACTATCACCATGCTAAATGGGATACAGATGCCAGTCTTCAGCCAATTCGATTCACTCCACATGATATCAAGAAACAGTTGGAGACACTGGACACTGCAAAGGCTACGGGCCCTGACAACATTCCAGTAATTGTACTGAAGACTTGTGCTCCAGAACTTGCTGCTCCCCTGGCCAAGCTGTTCCAGTACAGTTACAACACTGGTATCTACCTGGTAATGTGGAAAATTGCCCAGGTATGTCCTGTACACAAAAAGCAGGACAAATCCAACCCGGCCAATTACTGCCCCATCAGTCTCCTCTCGATCATCAGTAAAGTGATGGAAGGTGTCAGTAACAGTGCTATCAAGCAGCACCTGCTCAGCAATAACCTGCTCAGTGACGCCCAGTTTGGGTTCCACATTGATACCATTGGGCTGCAGGGTTCCCAAGCGGAATATGTGGTATACTGCATCCGCTGTACCCGGTGTGGCTTCCTCTACATCGGGGAAACCAAGCGGAGGCTCGGGGACTGCTTTGCAGAACACCTACGCTCGGTTCGCAATAAACAACTGCACCTCCCAGTCGCGAACCATTTCAACTCCCCCTCCCATTCCTCAGACGACATGTCCATCCTGGGCCTCCTGCAGTGCCACAACGATGTCACCTGAAGGTTGCAGGAACAGCAACTCATATTCCGCTTGGGAACCCTGCAGCCCAATGGTATCAATGTGGATTTCACAAGTTTCAAAATCTCCCCTTCCCCTACCGCATCCCAAAACCAGTCCAGCTCGTCCCTGCCTCCCTAACCTGTTCTTCCTCCCACCTATCCCCTCCTCCCACCTCAAGCCGCACCTCCATCTCCTACCGACCAACCTCATCCCGCCCCCTTGACCTGTCCGTCCTCCCTGGACTGACCTATCCCCTTCCTAACTCCCCACCTACACTCACCTTTACTGGCTCCATCCCCGCCTC
>NC_063340.1:91870842-91881417 GCF_021869965.1 Rhincodon typus
CGTTGAATAGCCCCATGGGGTCCACATGAGAACAGGCATATCCTCTGATATATATCACCTTCCTGATGTGTTTTTCTGTGTAGTCTGCAAGATGGACCAGAAACAAGAAGTTTGGTTGCTTTTGCCCTGACAATTTCAGAACCTCCAATGAAGTGTTGAATGGTCAGCCAATAGCATCCAGCAGAAAGAGGCCAGTATACAGGAACTCCACACCTAAACAGACGGTAGACTGGTCCATCATGTGGCAGAGGGGTGTTGTCACAAACAGGATAGCAGTTAGTACTACCAGTATAAAGGCCAAACCTCTTCACAGTTCCACCCACACGGGATGTATGCCTACATCACATGGACTGTAGTGGTTCAAGAAGGCAGCTCACCACCACCTTCTCAAGAGGTACTAGGGCTGAGCAACAAATACTGGACCAGGCAGCAATGCTGATATTCCCAAGAAAGAATAAAAATGATATCCAAGAAATGAGGCTGGCAACAAAATAAAATGCAGAATATTTGGTTGCTAACAAGCTCAATAACTTAATTAGTACTTTCAAAATGGCAGGCAGGCTGGCTGTTAATTTCCATACTTGTTTTTCTTCTGTCATTTTAGACCATGGTGATGTTGTAATGCTGCAATAACATTGTCATGTCCTGTTATACTTCTATATAAGTGAGTGACCACCCAATTTCTGGAGACAAAATCCAGCACCAATAGTGCAATAATCCCTCTATGCTGCACTGAAGTATTGGCCAGGATTACGGTCACAGGTTTCCCCAGTGAGTTTTGAACCCATGATTTTCTGAGTCAGGTGATAAGATTTCCATCTACCCACGATGTGCTCCACTGATCCCATCAGATAGCATGGGGTTAACTAATTTCATTACTGACTAAATGTGTAAGAACAAGTATTGAATCAGGTAGGAATGAATGTTGTAGCTGAAGGATTTAACTTCAAGTGGCACCCGCTTTCTTTAGAAAACGTAGATATCTTTATGCTTCATTTCCAAGTCTACAACAATAGGCCAACACTTTCAACTGAGCCAAATACCATTCTCTGGCAACTAATAGAAGACCCAAGAGGCTAAATCCTTAGATTTTTGATGCAAACTTGCAGGGTTAAAGCAATGGAGGAAAGACCACCCAATAAAAAATCAGTAAAAGAACGTCAAGGCAAACTTCAATAAGCAGGTGAACAGGGAAAATCAGGTTGGTAGCAGATCCCAAGGAAAGGAACCTTTGGAGTGTCCGCGCAGCTTGTGATAGAGCCTACTAGGGAACAGACAATTCCGAATTAGGTGAAGTGTAATGAGGTCGACTGAATTAGGGAGCTTAAGGTGAAGGAACCCCATAATATGATAGAATTCGTCCAGCTCAGGAATCTGTACTTCAGTGATAGTGATCAACTCCCTGACCTTTACTATAGTCATGGAGAGTGATAGGAGCAGACGGTATGGGAAAGTATTTAATTGGGGAAGGGGGAATTACAATGCTGTTGGACAAGAACTATGGAGCACCAATTGGGATCAGATGTTCTCAGGGAAATGCACGATAGAAATGTGGAGGTTGTTTAGGGAGCAGTTGCTACAAGTACTGGATAGGTTTGTCCCACTGAGACAAGGAAAGGATGGTAAGGTGAAGGAACCTTGGATGACAAGACATGTGAAACACCTAGTCAAGAGGAAGAAGGAAGCTTATTTAAGGTTGAGGAAGCAAGGATCAGACAGGGCTCTAGAGGTCTACAAGGTAGCCAGGAAGGAACTGAAGAATGGACTTAGGAGAGCTAGATGGGGGTATGAGAAAACCTTGGCGGGTAGGATCAAGGAAAACCCCAAGGCTTTCAATACTTATGTGAGGGACAAGAGGATGGCCAGTATGAGGGTAGGGCCAATCAGGGATAGTGGAGGGAACTTGTGCACGGAGTCAGAGGAGGTAGGGGAGGTCCTTAATGAAAACTTTGCTTCAATATCCACCAGTGAGAGGGACCTTGATGTTTGTGAGGACAGCATGAAATAGGCAGATATGCTCAAACATGTTGATGTTAGGAATGAGGATGTGCTAGAAATTTTGAAAAACATAAGGATAGATAAGTCCCCTGGGCCAGACGGGATATAACCAAGGTTTCTACGGGACATGAGGGAAGAGATTGCTGCCCCTTTGGTAATGATCTTTGCGTCCTCATTGTCCACTGGAGCAGTGCCAGAAGATTGGAGGGTGTCAAATGTCATTCTCTTGTTCAAGAAAGGGAATAGGGATAATCCTGGAAATTACAGACCAGTCAGTCTTACTTATATGGTGGGCAAATTATTGGAGAGGATTCTAAGAGATAGGATTTATGATTATTTGGAAAAGCACAGTTTGATTAGAAATAGTCAGCATGGCTTTGTGAGGGATAGGTCATGCCTCACAAGCCTTATTGAATTATTTGAGGATGTGACAAAACACATCAATGAAGGTAGAGCAGTGGATGTGGTGTATATAGATTTTAGCAAGACATTTGATAAGGTTCCCCATGGTAGGCTCATTCAGAAAGTAAGGAGGCATGGGATTCAGGGATATTTCACTGTCTGGATACAAAACTGGTTGTCCAAAAGAAGACAGAGGGTGGTAGTAGATGGAAAGTATTCAGCCTGGAGCTTGGTGACCAGTGGTGTTCCGCAGGGATCTGTTCTGGGACCCATGCTCTTTGTGATCTTTATAAATAACTTTGATGAGGAAGTGGAAGGGTGGGTTAGTAAGTTTGCCGATGACACGAAGTTTGGTGGAGTTGTGGATAGCGTGGAGGGCTGTTGTAGGTTACAACGGGACATTGACAGGATGTAGAGCTGGGCAAAGAAGTGGCAGATGGAATTCAACCCGGAAAAATGTGAAGTGATTCACTTTGGAAGGTCAAATTTGAATGCAGAATGCAGGGTTGATGGCAGGATTCTCAGCAGTGTGGAGGAACAGAGGGATCTTGGGGTCCACGTCCATAGATCCCTCAAAGTTGCTACCCAAGTTGATAGGGTTGTAAAGAAGGCGTACGATGTGTTAGCTTTCATTGGCAGGGGAATTGAGTTTAAGAGCCGTGAGGTTATGCTGCAGCTCTATAAAACCCTGGTTTGATCACACTTGGTATATTGTGTTCAGTTCTGGACGCCTCGTTATAGGAAGGATGTGGAAGCTTTAGAGAGGGTGCAGAGGAGATTTACCAGGATGCTGTCTGGACTAGAGGGCAGGTCTTATGCGGAAAGGTTGAGGGAGCTAGGGCTTTTATCATGGGAGCGAAGAAGGATGAGAGGTGACTTGATAGACGTGTACAAGATGATGAGAGGCATAGATAGAGTGGATAGCCAGAGACTTTTTCCCAGGGCGGAAATAACTATTACAAGGGGGCATAATTTTAAGGTGATTGGAGGAAGGTATAGGGGAGATGTCAGAGATAGGTTCTTCACACAGAGAGTGGTAAACGTGTGGAATGCGCTGCCGGCAGTGGTAGTGGAGTCAGATACTTTAGAGACTTTTAAGCGACTCTTGGATAGGCACATGGAGGATAGTAAAATGTAGGGTATGCAGGGTAGATTGATCTTAGTAGGATAATAGGTCAGCACAGCATTGTGGGCAGAAGGGCCTGTACTGTGCTGTACTGTTCTATGTTCTATGTTGACAACTATAGGTTTGACTGGCTGCCGGATGGGAGAGCCATTGCTGTAGGGGGGGTGTGACCAGAGTCAGGGACGTGCTGGGTGGTAGGGATCTGGGCTGGATGCTGCTGCAGGAGTTAGGCAGCAGGGCGATGGTAGGTGCCTGGCTTGCAGCTGTTGTCACCCGACATCTGAGAATGGTGCTTCGGAGCCCATGTTGTGCACCAGTTGCAGGATGCTCAGGTGTGCGGTGGGATCCTGATTGCACATACCCTTGCTCGGATGGAATTTCACATTGGCCCCAGGATCCCGTATCTCCCCCGGGACCCTGTGCCCCACGACCTGAGCCGCCTCTGGAACATGTGTTGTACAGACAGCTGCTGTACACCATCCACCTCTTCTCCCTCATCCACCACCTGGACACACCTTGCCCTGCCCATTTACCACCAGGCAGTGGGGATCCCCAGTATAGGGCTCTCTATGCGACAGTCCTCCTTCTTTCCCTGGGGGAGCTGGGGCGAAGGGTGTTGCATACAGCAGTTTGTTATAATTATGGATCACGGTGGCTCACGGACTCCCTGCCCAGCTGTTTATTTTGTCTTGTGGGTGTTTGCATTCCCTTTTTAGTTGCTGAAAAAAATGGTTATTATCATTTTGGTTGCACTTCAGGCCCACGCTCCTGATCTTGGGCGCCCAGTTTGGAGGGGTGTTGGGAAGTCAGAGGATCTTCTCCTGGGTCTGCTTCTGATCCTGGCCAGCTGGCTATAAACAGGCAGTGGGCTGTGGATGGGGTCGTCTCTGCTGAGTGCCTGCCCCTCTTCCACGGCTATGTTTGAGCTCGGGTCATTGGAGAGGGAGCACGCCATGTCCACCAATGCTCTCGATGCCCTTAGGAAGAGGCGGGCACCATGGGGGACGGAGTGTTTTATACCCCCCTCCAACTCCATTTGACTTATTCCCCTCCTTCTTTCCCCAACCACCCCCTCACTTTTTGCTGTAAGCATTGCCCTATCAGGCTTTGCTTGTTAATGGTTTACTAACCACAAGTGTGTTTTCCTGGTGGTGGTAAATATAGAATAAAGTCTTTACACAATGGTTAAAAAAACAAAAAACAATAAAAAAAACAACAATATGTGAGGGGTTCTGTTCACTGTAGGATCTGTTTCTGAGTGTCATGTACTATGCTTGTGTAAATAAAAGGGTACCTGGTGACAGGATACTGACATTCATAGACTTATTTCAGTGGCTATGAGAATGAGATTAACGTTGTGACCATGCAAAAGCGCCAACTAGCTTAAGCCAAACTGGACCTCAAACAGATACTCCAACCAGCATTGTCATTGGAAAATGCAGTAAGTACAGCATGAGTTGCAGGGTATTCCGATGGAAGTGGCCACCCTTGCCAGACCAACTGAGCTTGGGGAACACCACTTGAGTGAAGGCAATTGCATAGCCTCACTCAGGATATATCCTGAACAGAGGGACTCGAGGCCAGCTCACAGCAAAACCCTAAAACAAAGCCAAGTCTCAGTCAAATGGTTAAAACTTTCTTCAGGATCCGCACCAGCAAGCCATTGTAGTAGCTGCTGGTGTGCAGACTCGAGGCAGCAAAAGAATCCCATTAGGCCTGAGTTGAATAAGAGAACTCATAGGCCGGTGTCCAGGAGAGTGCACGCCCTGGGAAGTCCACCTACATCTGGTTTAGAACAGATAAATTGCTCAGCAACATCCAAATCAGAACCAATAAAAATAAACGTCTGATTAAATGGTCACCCGGTTCTAATGGAGGTCGATATTGGTTGTGGCTGTATCAGTGATTACAGAACCAGTCTTTACAAAATTCGCTCTGGACTCCAACCCTTACATTTGTGTAAAACCTCAGCTCGACTGAGAACCTATACCAGGCAGCCTTTACAGGTTAAGGGTACAACTTCAGTTCCAGTCACTTACGAGAAGCAGCTGGTTCAGTTACCACTGATTGTATTATAAGGCTCAGGCCCTAGCTTGATGGGGCGGAATTGGTTGAGAAAGATTCACCTGGATTAGCTCAATATTTTCTGATTAGAAAATGGCTGCTTAAGTGTGGTCTCATTAAATACTCTGAGGTTTTTCAGGAAAGGCTAGGGATTATCAAAGGCACCAAGGCCACCTTGCATGTTGACCATGAAGCAATTCCATTATTTCTGCAAGTCCTGCCCAGTCCCATTTCCCAAATGGCCAAAAGTAGAGGCAGAATCAGGAGGCTGGAAAATGAAGGAATCATCAAACCAGTCCAGTTTGTGGAATGGGCAACAACGGTTGTACCGATAGTGAAGCCTGATGGGTTGGTGTGCCTTTGTAAGGATTTCATACAAACAGTAAACCGCTTCTTGCAGCTGGATAAATACCCAATCCCTCATGTAGAGGGCTTATATGCAGAACTTGGGGATGGGGGCTCTGACCTTCACAAGGCTGGACATGAACCACGTGTATCTGCAATTGCAATTAGATGAAGATTCCCAGAAGTATGTTACAATTAATACCCGTAAGGGTTTGTACCAATATACCAGACTGTCTTTTGGAATATTGTCAGTCTGTGCCATTTTCCAGTGGATGATGGAAAACATTTTACAAGGTCTACCCGAGGTTGCCATTTATCTGGATGACGTGCTAATAACAGAGAAGACCACAAAGAGCACTTAGAGAACTTGGACATAGTGCTTAAACATTTCTCCAAGGCAGATATCTGCCATAAAAGGGAAAATGTGTGTTCCAGGCACCTCAAGTGACATACGTGGGCTACAGTTCGACAAGACTGGATTACACTTGTTGGATGATAAAGTTACAGTGATCAGAGGTGCCCCCGCTCCCATGTCTGTAGCAGAACTTAGGTCTTTCCTTGTGTTGGTGAATTATGATGCAAAATTCAGACATAACCAGGCCTCCATCCTGGAACCCTTATGTCTGCTTTTGAAAAGGGGTCAGCCATGGAAATGGTCTCATAGCCAAGATGTAATGTTTAGAGAAGTGAAGAAGCAGCTACCATCGTCTAAGGTATTGACACACTCTGATCCCAAGTGAGATGTGGTGCTGACATGTGATGCCTCTCCGGGGTAATGTTACCAGTAGCCTAACGGAGAGGAACACTTGATAATGCATGCTTCCCGGACTTTGGCTGATGCTGAATGAAGATATACCCAGGTAGAGAAGGAAGGTCTGGTGGCTATCTTTGGTGTGAGAAAGTTCCACCAATACTTTTATGGAGATTAATTTGGAGTAGTTAACAGTCCACAAAACCCTGCTAGGGCTGATTAAAAGGACAAGGTTGTGCCGCCCATAGCTTCTGGTCAAATTCAGCTGTGGACTTTTATTCTGAGTGCGGACAATTGAAACACCTTCTAGGAGATCAAGTGGCAAATGAGACGCCTCCCACTGGCAGATACACCACCAGTGATGCTGTCACTGGAAGAGTCCATTCTGGTTTTAAACTTTCTGGACTCCCTTCCAGTCATTGCTGAAAATTTCAGACTATGGACATAGAAAGATCCCATACTGAGATTGTTGACTTTCTCGCCAAGCTGGCTTGTTCTTGTTCAGACATTTTGTCACCATGCTAGGTGACATCATCAGTGGAGCCTCCGATGAAGCGATGTTATTCTACTCCACTCGGAATTTATACTGTCCAGTCCGTTATTGAAAGTAGTGTCATTTCCGGTTTTGATCTGTATGGGTTTGTATACGGGGTCCAATTCTGTATGTTTGTGGATTGCATTATGGTTGGAGAACCATGCCTCGTGGAATTCCCGTGCGTGTCTATGTTTGGCTTGGGCTACTATGGTTACCTTGTCCCAGTCAAACTGATGGCCTTCATTGTCTGAGTGTACCGATATTAAGGAGAGTTCGTCATGTCGTTTTGCAGCTAGCTAATGTTCATTATTCTGATGGCTAGTTTCCTTCCTATCTCTCTGATGTAACGTTTGTGGCAGTTGATGCACGGTATTTTGTAAACCACATTGTTTCTACATGTTGTGGGAATGTAGTCTTTAATCCTTGTAAGTATTTGTCGCAGATTGGCTGTGGGCTTGTGGGCCGCCATGATTCCTAGTGGTCTTAAGAATCTTGTTGTCAGTTCCGATATATTCTTGATGTATGGCAGTGTGGTTAGTGTGTTAGGGCATACTGTGTCCTCCTGTTGTTGTCTGTTAAGTGGGCATTTGCGGATGAAGTTGCGGGGATATCTGTTTATAGCGAGGATTTTGTATAGGTACTCTTCCTCTTTCCTGCGTAGTTCTGGGGTGTTGCAGTGTGTCCTGGCCCGTTTAAATAGTGTCCTAATGCAGCTTTGTTCGTGGGCATTGGGATGGATGCTGTGGAAGTTGAGAATTTGGTCAGTGTAGGTTGCTTTTCTATATCCTGAGGTTTGGAACTTCTCGTTAGTCATATGTTCAACTCTGATGCCCTGAAAAGGAAGCTGATTGTTGTTTTCTTCTTCCCCTATGAAGTTAATTCCTGCGAATACACTGTTGATGAGGTGGTGGGTCTCTTCTACTTTGTTGCATTTAATAATGGTACATAAATGACACATACACCTATACAAAATCCTCGCTATAAACCGATATCCCCGCAACGTCATCTATAGATGCCTACAAAACAGACAACAACAGGAGGACACAGCACGCCCTAACACACTGGCCACACTGCCTTACATCAAGAACATATCAGAACTGTCAACAAGACTCCTAAAACCACTAGGAATCATGGTGACCCACAAGCCCACAGCCACTCTACATCAAACACTTACAAGGATTAAAGACCCCATTCCCACAACACACAGAACCAACGTGGTCTACAAAATACCATGCAATGACTGCCACAAACATTACATTGGACAGACAGGAAGGAAACTAGCTATCAGAATACATGAACTTCAGCTAGCAGCAAAATGGCACGACTAACTGTCCTTAATATCGGTACACTCAGACAATGAAGGCCATCAGTTTAACTGGGACAAGGTAACCATAGTAGCCCAAGCCAAACATAGACACACATGGGAATTCCTAGAGGCATGGTTCCCCACCCGTAATGCAATCAACAAACACATAGAATTGGACCCCATATACAAACCCTTAGAGACCATAACAGGAAATGGCACTACTCACCATAACGGACCGGACAATATAAATTCCGAGCGGAGTAGAATAACATCACTTCATCAGAGGCCTCACTGATGATGTCACCTAGCATGGTGATGAAATGTCTGAGTGAAAACAAGCCAGCTCGGTGAGCAAGTCAACAACCTCATCCACAACCCGAGCTACAGATCTTTGCCAAACCTTTGAGATCCCATACTGGCAAAACTAAAACAGTTGGTGGTGATGGGGGAAACAAAAGGGCCATCACAACCAGAACTGAGACTTTTCTGAGCTTGGCGAGACTGGATCACCGTAGAGGACAGCATATTATTATGGGGAGCAAGAGTGATTGTCCTGAGCAAAGGTCGCTGCCAGGTTTTGGCTGTAGTCCACCAGGGTCATCCAGGGATTACAAAATGAAGATGTTGATGAGAGGTTATGTCTGGTGGCCAGGATTAGATGCAGACATAGCCGCATTGGTGGGGCAGTGCCCAGAGTGCCAACAAGGACAAAAATTACTGCCAGCAAATCGCTCATGTTTGTGGGAATGGCTGGGTGAGCCCTGGACTCGGTGGCACATAGAGTGTGCTGGTCCAACTCCTTCAGTTCTCTGATCTTTTCCTTCCGGTTCTCTCACTTCTTCACAGGACACACAGAGTGACTGACTCACAAATTGTAAATTCTCTGACTTATTGGTTGAAAACAGCAGCTTATATCAACTGTTAAGTGATACCAACTGGCTTGCTTTAGTTTCAGGTATTTTACTGGAGAGAAGGAAAGAGAGAGAGAGAGTGAGACCACCTCCACTTCTAGAGGTCCAAAGTCTTCTACCTGTACCATTTTCATTTACACCCATAAGTTGTTCATCTTCCCAGGAACCATCTTCTCCCACTGCTTGCAAAGCAGTAGTGTAAACACAGCTTACAATGACTTTCAGTAATTTTCACAATCTAGCTTACTAAAAATACAAAAATTTAATCTGAACTGTCAACGTCCTTTCTCCACCAGCACCCTACACCCACCACCCTCATATCTCCCCCAACTATAGCTTGAATGTTCCCCCTCCACACTTCACTTCAGCTCTGATGAAGAGTCATCACGGCTCGAAACGTTAGCTTGTTCTCTCTTGGATGCTGCCTGACCCCCTGTGATCTCCAGCATCTGTTGTTTTCAGTGCAGAAATTTCTTTGCCAGTCCTTTGTTGTCAAACAATCTGTTTCCCAATTAAGTTCACAATCAAAAGTACAATAAAATACAAAGCAACGGTCTATATGGTCTCAGCTTCATGAGCCTTTCACTGTGGTGCCACTGCAGTGTCTCAGTTTCTCCACTAAATGAAACATGTTGAATACCATTTCTGCTGATTGTATTTCTCTGCCATTTAGGAAGATCCGGTCAAGCTTTCAAGCAGATATTGATATGCGGATAGGGATCCATTCTGGCTTTGTCCTGTGTGGAGTACTGGGACTACGGAAGTGGCAGTTTGATGTGTGGTCGTTGGATGTAAACATAGCTGACAATCTCGAAACTACTGGTCAACCTGGGTAAGAGTGTACCAAAGTTTGAGAGACAGAGGAGTTAAAGAGACAATGCAAAGCAAGGCAGAGGGTGTATGATCAAGGCCCAGAGGAATTAAGTCTGAGTCATCATGAAAGAAAAACCTCATTTCATTATTCCTTTTCTACCTCAAACTATCCCAAATTGCTTTGCCCCAGTGAAGTACTTATGAAAGGCAGAGCCTATAAGTAAAGGAACAGCCAGTTTACTTACAGTAAGGTCCAACAAGGTGATAAAAATCTGTTACAACAAGGTGCAGGGCTGGATGAACACAGCAGGCCAAGCAGCATCA
>NC_063340.1:91881917-91888919 GCF_021869965.1 Rhincodon typus
CTGACAAAACACAATGAAGGTAGACCAGTGGATGTGGTGTCTATGGATTTTCGCAAGGCATTCGATAAGGTTCCACACGGTAGTCTCATTCAGAAAGTAAGGAGGCACGGGATTCAGGGAAATTTGGCTGTCTGGATACAAAACTGGCTGTCCAAAAGAAGACACAGGGTGGTAATAGATGGAAAGTATTCAGCCTGGAGCTCTGTGACCAGTGGTGTTCCGCAGGGATCTGTTCTGGGACCCCTGGTCTTTGTGACGTTTATAAAAGACTGGATGAGGAAGTGGAAGGGTGGGTTAGTAAGTTTACTGATGACATGAAGGTTGGTGGAGTTGCGGATAGCATGGAGGACTGTTGTAGGTTACAAACGAGACATTGACATGATGCAGAGCTGGTCAAAGTAGCAGCACATGGAATTCAACCCAGAAAAGTGTGAAGTGATTCATTTTGGAAGGTCGAATTTGAATGCAGAATACAGGGTTAATGGCAGGATTCTCAGCAGTGTGGAGGAAAAGAGGGATCTTGGGGTCCACGTCCATAGATCCCTCAAAGTTGCTACCCAAGTTGATAGGGTTGTAAAGAAGGTGTACAATGTGTTGGCCTTCATTGGCAGGGGAATTGAGTTTAAGAGCTGCGAGGTTATGCTGCAGCTCTAAAACTCTGGTTAGACCACACTTGGTATATTGTGTTCAGTTCTGGTCACCTCATTATTGCAAAGATGTGGAAGCTTTAGAGAGGGTGCAGAGGAGGAGATTTACCAGAATGCTGCCTAGACTGGAAGACAGGTCTTATGGAGGAAAGGTTGAGGGAGCCAGGACTTTTTCTCATTAGAGCGAAGAAGGATGAGAGGTGACTTGATCGAGGTTTACAAGATGATGAGACAGAGTGGATACCCAGAGACTTTATCCCAGGGTATAATTTTAAAAGGTGATTGGAGGAAGGTATAGGGGAGATGTCAAAGGTGGGTTCTTTACACAGAGTGGTGGGCGTGTGGAATGCGCTGCCGGCAGTGGTAGTGGAGCCAGATACTTTAGAGACTTTTAAGCGACTCTTGGACAGGCACATGGAGGATAGTAAAATGTAGGGTATGCAGGATAGATTGATCTTAGTAGGATAATAGGTCAGCATAACATCGTGGGCCAAAGGGCCTGTACTGTGCTGTTCTGTTCTATTTTCTATCTTGGAGTATAGAAGGTTTGAGGACTATAGAAAATAGGGTCAGGAGTAGGCCATTCAGCCTTTCAAGTCTGCTCCACCAGTTATGATCATGGTTAGTGATCCAACTCAATAGCCTGGCTTAGCTTTCCCCCTATATCCTTTGATTCCCTTAGCTCAAAATGCATTGTATGATTACAACAAAAGCTGCATGATGTTTTGGCCTGGACTGCCTTCTGAGGCAGAGAATTCCACAGGCTCACCACTCTCTGGAAGACATTTCTCCTCAGACCAAAATGGTTTACCCCATATCCTTAGTCTGTGACCCCTGGTCTGGACTCTGCCACCATCAAGAGCATCCTGCATCTACCCGGACTTGTCCCGTTAGAATTTTATGGGCCTCCACGAGATCCCATCTTATTCTGAACTCCAGTGAATACAAGTGTAACAGATTCAATCTCTCCACACACGTCAGTCCTGTCATCCCAGGAATCAGCCTGTTAGCCTTCGCTATACGCCCTCTATAGAGATATCCTTCCTCAGAAAAAGACTAAAACTGCACACAATATTCCAGGTGTGGCCTCACCAAGGCCCTGTATAACTGCAACAACACATCCCTGCTCCTATACTCAAAACCTCAAAATGAAGGCCAACATACCATTTACCTTCTTTACCACCTGCTGCCCCTGCCTGCTTACCTTCAGCGACTGGTGCACAGGGACACCCAGGTCTCACTGCACACTCCCCTCTCCCAATTTACAGCCAGATAATATCTGCCTTTCTGTTTTTGCTCCTAAAGAGGATAACCTCACATTTGTCGACATTATACTATATCTGCCATGCATTTGCCACTCGCTCAGCCTGTCCAATCACAAACATCTCACTCTCCCACCCAGCTTTGTTTTATTTGCAAATTGAGATAATGATTTAGATGACGGAACTAAATGTGATGAGATATTGTGATTAGCTGGGGTGCTAGCACCGATTCCTGCACTACCCCACTGGTCACTGCCTGCCAGTCAAAAAACAATTCCTATTGTTTTGAAGAAGGGTCAGTGGATCTAAAATGTTCATTCTGATTCCTCTCCACAGATGCTGCCAGACCTGCTGAGAACTTTTCAGCAACCTCAATGTTTCCCATTTCCCATTGCCAGCATCTGCAGTTTTCAGTTTTTCATTGTTTTCTGCTCACCAGTGTTTCTATCCAACGCACTCAACGTATCTGACTTGTGCTGTACTTGTCTTAGGAAAATTTGATGGGGACAGCATTGATGGAGCTTTACTTTCAGTTTAAAACAGTATAGGGAGTTTTTCCTCTGTATCTTAGCCTGTGCTGTCCCTGCGTTAGGAATATTTGATGGAGACGTTGCAGAGAGCTTTACTTTCAGTTTGAAAGAGGGTAGACAGGAACACTGGAGGACTTTCAAAATCGATTCTTCACAGCACTCAGCAAAAAGTACATACCAGTAAAAAAGGAAAGACTGCAGGAAAAAAAAAATCAGCCATGGATAACTAAGGAAATAAAGCAGAGTATCAAATTGAAAGGTAACGCACACAGTGGCAAAAATTAGTGGGGAACTAGGGGTTCAGGAAATCTTTAAGGTGTCAATAGAAAGCCACAAGAAAAGCTATAAAGAAAGGCAAGATGGCTAATGAGAGTAAACTAATTCAGAATATAAAAACAGATAGTAAAAGTTTCTACAAATATAAAAGTGGAAAAAACAAGCGTGGCTAAGGTAAATGTTGGACCTTAGGAGGATGAGAAAGGGGATTTAATAAATGGGAAATGGCTAAGGTGTTGAACAGGACATTGTGTCAGTCTTCAGTGGTAGACACAAATAACATACCAATAATTGATGACAAGGAGGTTACGGCAGGGGAGGACCAAGGAGTTAGGCAAAAAGCGGGTAACTATCATCCCGTTAGTTTAACTTAAAAAGGAAAAAAAAAGCATGAGATCTGGATAGAAATTGTCCCACTGGGCAGACAGAATGGGTTCATGAAAGGCAGGTAATGTTTAATTTACTGGAACTCCGAGGACATTACAAGCTCGGTGGACAACAGGGAACTGGTAGATGTCATGTATCTGAATTTCCAGAAGGCATTTGACAAGATGCCACACAAAAAACTGCTGCATAAAGATAAAAGTGCACAGCATTACAGGTAACATTATAAACAATAGAAACTTGGTTAACTAACAGAAAGCAAACAGTGGGAATAAATGGGTGTTTTTCTGGTTGGCAAACAGTGGCTAGTGGTGTGACTCAGGGATCAGTGTTGGGACCACAATCATTTACAACTCACATGATCTGAAGTTGGGAGCCACATGTGGTGTGTCAAAGTTCACAGATGACACTAAAAATGAGTGGTAAAGCAAAGTGTGCAGAGAACAAAGTCTGCAGTTGTATATAGATTGGGTAAAGTAAGTGGGCAATGGTTTGGCAGATATATGAGGTCATCCAATGTCTCACTCTCTACCATTTTGGTAGGACAAAACAGCAAAATGGACTATGATTAAATGGTGAAAAATTGCAGCATGCTGCTGTGCAGAGGGACCTGGGTGTCATTGTGCATGAATCACAATTGGTTTGCAGATACAGCAGGTAAATAAATGGAATATTGTCCTTCATTGCTGGAAGAATGGAGTTTAAAGAGAGGGAGGTTATGTTGCAGCTGAATAGGGTATTAGTGAGGCCACACCTAGGGTACTGTGTACAATTTGGTCTCCTCACTTGAGAAAGGATGTACTGGCACCAGAGCGGATGCAGAAGAGATTCACTAGGTTGATTCCAGAGTTGCGGAGTTGGCTCATGAGGAGAGACTGAAGTGACCGGGTCTATACTCATTGGAATTCAGAAGAAGGTGCGTGCATGGCAGGGAATGTTTTACAGGAAAAAAAATTAAGGAAATAGATAAAGATACAAGCAGGGTGGTTGTTTCCATTGGTGGGTGAAACTAGAACCAGGGGAGTAGCCACAAAAATAAATGGGGAGCAGATTCAGGACTGAGTTGAGGAAGAACTTCTTCACCCAAAGTTTGTGAATCTGTGGAATGCCCTGCCCAGTGAAGCAGTTGAGGCTACCTCATTGAATGTTTTTAAAGCAAAGATATTCAGATTTTTGAACTGCAAAGGAATTAAGAGTTATGGTAAACAGACAGGTAAGTGGAGTTGAATCTGTGACAAGACCAATGGTGGAGCAGGCTCAATGGGCCAGATAGCCTTCTCCTGCTCCCGTTTCTTATGTTCTTTCATTCTTCCAAGGGAGTTTAACACTGCAGCTAACCCTGTGCTGTACCTATCCTGGAATGTTTGTTAGGGAGTGTTGAGAGAGTTTTACTTTCAATGTTAAAGAGTAGAGAGACTGCCTTACTTTGAGTTTAAAAAGAGTACAAAGACCTTTACTTTCAGATTTTTAAAAGAAATAAAGCAGAGGCTGCCTGACTTTCAGTTTAAAAAATGTTGAGAGCACTTTACTTTACACTTCAGAGCAGAGGGTTTGATGGGACATTGTAGAACAAGCTTTACTGTATGTAAACCTCTAGTCCTGGGAGTGTTTGATGGGGACACTGTAGAAGCAGATTTACTCTGCCTCTGACCACATGCAGTTTTAGGAGTGTTGGATGGAGACAGTGCAAAACTTTACTTCTGTTTAAATAATTGAGGCAACTTGTTGTCTTTTTTTTTTTAAAAAAAAAAAAAAAAAACTAAGAGTAGAGAAAGCTTTAAGATAACAAAAGCGTGGAGCTGGAGGAACAGAGCAGGCCAGGCAGTAGACGAATAGGAAAGCTGACGTTTCAGGTCAGGACGTTTCAGAAATGAGGCCTGGCTGCCGGGCCCCCCGTGTTCCTCCAGCTCCACACTTATCTCTGACTCTAGCATCGGTAGTTCTTACTGTCTCTGAAAGCTTTAATCTATATCTAACACTGCTGTTCTTGTCCTGGGAGAATTTGTTGGAGACAGTGTGAAGGGAGCTTTACTCTATCTAACCCTGTGCTGTTCCTGATTAGTACAATTGTGGGCATCCCAGAAGTCTCCACATGTCTGGTGAACATTACAACAGCATAATCCATCAACAGCTAGAAAGAATTTCTGGTTAAAATGGCTACCATGTCCACACTGTCTTGTGTTTCCATCCTCCCTTAAGGATTATCAGGCTCCTTGTCCAGAATTACTTACCCATTCCCACATTCAAATTTACAACAGCTCAGAAGGTCTTCAGCCGAGATCTCCACATTAACTTCCCCTCTGGAATGGATACAAATCCTATCGGACATTGCTTCCACTGCACCAAAGGCCTGAAGAAAAAGTGCCAGCAACTTGGTCAATAAATGCTGACCCAGCCAGCTACACCCACATCCCATGAACAAGAGAAAACAACCCAAGCCGTTGAAAACACTGCAACCCCCCACCAACTTTGATCTGTCAGCCACTGTACTCACTGAGCAATAGTTTTTATTCCTTCATGGGATATGGGAATCACTGGGCAAGCCAGCATTTATTACCCATCCCCAATTGCCCAGAGGTCAGTTCAGATTCAGATTCAATCATATTGCTGTGGGTCTGGAGTCACATGTAGGCTAGACCAGGTAAGGATGGCAGATTCCTTCCCTAAAAGGGCATTTGTGATCTAGATGGGTTTTTCCTGAAATTCATGGTTATCATAAGAATCCAAATTCCAGATATTTATTGAATTTAAATTCTATCAGCTTTGGCAGAATTTGAACCCAGGTCCCCAGGGTCTCTGGATTAATGGTCTAGCAATAATATCACTGGCCATCACCTCCCCATTTCTTCTAGATTTAGAGTGTAATTTCTTGGACAGTGCTTAATTCAGGAGAAGGGACTTCACTCACTGATGAGCTGACTCAAGCCCTGCATCACCGCCTTTCGGAAGCTCTGACTATGGAGTGTGAATCAGGCAATTAGATGGCCAACTGAGATCAAGTTGAAGGTGCCAGAAGTTGTCCATTATGGGTAGTACCAGCAAGAGCAGCCATAACTTCCAGCAACTCAACTAGAGACCCAAGGTCAAAGAAAAAAAGCTAGGCTACAAGCGAATGTGGGTAGGATGTTCGTCACATGGGGAGTTAGCTGCAAGGCCAGGGGTCTGACTGCATAACCCCTTCCCAAGGATGACATTGTTGATGAAGTAACTGAGCTCCTTTGAACAAGAATATGAGCAGGACAGACCCAGCAGAGGTGGCAGCACACAGTGGTATACAGTCAGGAGGGAGTTGCCCTGGGGATCCTCAGTATTGACTTCAGACCCCATGAAGTTTTATAGCTTCAGGTCAAATAGGTTCAGGAAACTTGCTGCTGATTACCATGAACTGTGACACCACTAACCCCTGGAGTCAGAACTGCAACCATTGTGTCACATTGGAGCAAGGGGAAAGTGTATGGAGACTTTACCCTGGAAGGCAGTCAAACCCTTCAGACTAGGTCATTCAAATTCAATTTTAGTCTGATCAGGGAATGGAGGGCATGAATGCAGGGATGGGAACCCATGGCCCAGGAGGAAGTGCTTAAGGAGCCTTTGCCCCTGTAATTGTCCAGTGGTTACAGGGTGAGGGAGAGGGCGAGCAAACTGACCACAGTACCTTTATATGAAGTATCTTCAAGATGAGTGGAGGAAATAGGATTGTGGTTATGGTGAACTGACCAACTGGGGCCACACAGAACTGTCAACTAATTGGAGGGAGAGAGAGTTTGGTCCAGGGGAAATGTCAGCTTACAAAGCACGAGGATATGACAGAATTGCAGGGCAGCTATTTGGATAACCATAAGACGAGACAGGATTGAGGTTCATAAGGAGGAGGTGTTAGCAATTCTGGAAGGTGTGAAAATA
>NC_063340.1:91889319-91905169 GCF_021869965.1 Rhincodon typus
CTTTCTGAAGAAGGGTCTAGGCCTGAAACATCAGCTTTCCTGCTCCTCTGACGCTGCTTGGCCTGCTGTGTTCATCCAGCTCTAAACCTTGTTATCGCAGATTCCTCCACATGATATCACAATACAGTTGAAGGCACTGGACACTGCAAAGACTATGGACCTTGATAATATTCTGCTAATAATACTGGAGCACAACTCTTCAGAACTTGCTACTCCCTTAACCAAGCTCTTCCAATTCAGTTGGAACACTGACACTTAGCCAACAAAGTGGAAAATTACCCAGGAATGTCCTGTACACTGAAATGGTGCTGAGGTGGAAGTGGTCAAGAGTTTCAATTTCCTAGGAGTAAATATCACCAATCTATCCTAGTCCATCCACATCAACGCTGCAGTCAAGAAAGCACACCATTGCCTCTAATGCCTCAGGAGACTAAGGAAGTTTGGCATGTCCACAGACTCTTACCAATTTTTATAGAATGCTTTCTATGGTGCATTTATCTTAAAGCATCAGCATGATATGGCAACTGCTCTTCAAGACCACCAGAAACTACACAGAGTCATGAACACAGCCCAGTTCATCACGCAAACCAGTCTTCCATTCATTGACTCCATCTGTAGTTCCCACTGCCACAGGAAAGCAATCAACATAATCAAAGACCCCTCTCACCCTGGTTACACTCTTCCATCAGGCAGGAGATACAAAAGTTTGAAAATATGTACCAACAGATTCAAGAACAGCTTATTCCCTGCTGTTATCAGACATATGAATCGACCTCTGATATTAGAGTTGATCTTTCTCCATACCTTCTTTGTAGCTGTAACACTATTCTGCATTATGTTCTATTACCCTGATGTACTTAAGGGTGTGATTTGCCTGGATAGCACACAAAACAATATTTCTCACTGTATCACGGTACATGTGACAATAAGTCAAAACACAACAAATCCATCCCGAATAATTACTGCCCCAGTCTACTCACGATCATCAATAGCGCTATCAAGCAGCACCGATCAACAATAACCTGCTCAATGACTCCCAGTTTGGGTTCCACTTGGGCCATTCAGTTCCTGACCTCATTTGTCCTTGTTTGAACCAAGGCTGTAAAGAGTTGAATTCCAGAGGGGAGCGGAGAGGAGTGTGACAGTCCTCATTTAATGGAGTATGGCAAAGAGTCTGAGCCAAACTGGAGTCACTGGAAATCAGGGGAAAATTGCACTGGTTGGAATCATACCTAACAGAGAGATAGTTGTGATGTTGGAGGTCAATCATCTCAGTCCCAGGACATCTCTGCAGGTGTTCCTTAGTATCCTTGGCCCAACCATCTTCAGCTGCATAATGACCTTATCTCCATCATTAGGTCAGAAGTAGGGATGTTTGCCAATGAGGGTGTCTGAGGGTGTTGAGGGGAGGCAGTGGCCTAGTAGCATTATCACTGGACTGTTAATCCAGAGACCCAGGTAGTGTTCTTGGGACACTGGTTCAAATCCTGCCATGGCAGATGGTGGAATTTGAATTCAATAAAATATCTACTATTAAGAATCTAATGATGACCATGAATCCATTGTTGATTGTCAGGAAAAACCCATCTGGTTCACTAATATCCTTTAGGGAAGGAAACTGCCATCCTTACCTGGTCTGGCCTACATGTGATTCCAGTCCCACAGCAATGTGGTTGACTCTGAACTGCTCTCTGGGCAATTAGGGACGGGCAATAAATGCTGCCTAGCCAGTGACGGCCCTCATCCCGTGAATGAATAAAGTGAAAATAAAGAGTCTATCATTTGCAACTCAAATACTGAAACAGTCCATGTCTAAATGCAGCAAGACCTGCACAATGTCCAGGATTGGGCTGAAGAGTGGCAACTAGCAACTAGTATTCAACCCACGCAACTGCCAGGCAGTGGCTGTGTTACTGGGGATTGGGTGTTGGGCACCACCCCATTGCTGCTGTTGAACATACCATTTAAATGGGGCTCAGAAGGGAGTCTATGGAGATTCTGTGCCATCATAAGTTGAGCTTCATGACAGTGTTCAGTGTTCATGAACATGTGAATTATCAATGGTATCTGTGTCCAAGTACTTTGGATGAAATATGTTTGCTGGGAATGTAACTGAAAGGCTAAGACATTGGAGTTAGAAAAGCGAACAATCCTATAAAACAAAGACAGAGTTGGAAAGACTGAGATTGCATGAAGACCCAACATTTGTTTAAGAACAAAAAATAAAGGGATTTGACTTTGAGGCACATCTTTGATGTATTAGCTACATGAAATGAAATTCACATTTTTATTTGAAATATCCTTCACTTGTTAATGCTTTAAATTATTTGACTTTTGTTGATTTGTTACAGTGAAAGTTTTGACTAGTGATTTTTTTTTCCCCCAGCAAGCATTGTACTGATTCCATTCTTCCTAAGAGGATTCATTATGGAAATATCACCATTCTTCAAGTTACTGGGTGAAAATCCTGGAACATCCTCACTAACAATATCGTGGGTCTACCTGCAGATGGACAGCAATGGTTGAAACTAGCTACTCACCACCAATTTCAAGGGATGGGCAATAAATGCTGGCCAGCAAGCGAAGTCCACATCCCGTGATGAATAAAAATAATTATTTATCTTTAGGAGATCATGATCAGGTAAGGTACAAAAAGGAAAATGGGACAACTGCTGTCTACGTTACTCGTTCCTTACCCAGCATGATCCACATGATCCCTGGTCACGGATTTCCTTGATGGTGGGACAATTTGGCCACCATTCCCGAGAGTCAAAGTCTGTTGGTAGGTTCAAAGCAGTGAGCTTCTGAGATCTGTCATAGAAGCAAAAATCAATTAGGAATGTTCATCTTGTGCTGTGTTGCAAAAAAGTTCATGCACACTAGTCTGAGTGAGAGAAAACGAGAGAAAGAAAGAGAGAAAGAGAGAAGTGATCCCTCATGAACAATAATCCATTCAGTCCCTTGAGCCTGTTCACTACTCAATGAGATCATGGTTGATTTGTACCTGTTTTGATTCCGTATCCCTGGACAGCCATATCCAAAATAATGTATCATTCTGATTCAAAGACTCACTTAACACTCAGAATCCGCAAGGTTTGTTGAAGCAGTATGGGTTGTGGGATTGTTCCAGGTTTTGACTTTATTTTCTTTGATGAAAGATTTCCTGACCTGTGAATGACCCAGCTCCACAATTTTCCTTGAAATGGCACTTCCACACACAAAATCCAGAACATACAGAAATACAAACAGGCAAAAAAATAGGAACAGAGGTAGATCATTTGGTCCTTAGAGCGTGCTCTGTCATTCGATAAGATCACAGGATCCATTTGTTTCAAATCCCACATTCCCATTTGCCCCTGACAACTCCATCCCTGCCTAACAAGGCTCTATCCACCTTAAAAATATTCAATGACACCACCTCCACTAAGAATTTCAACATTGAACAACAATATTTTTTCCTCATCTGTCCTAAAAAGGTGGACTTAAAACAATTCCCCCTGGTTCTGCCCTGACCCACAACGGGAAACATCTTTTCCATATCTACCTAAACAAGGCCATTACGGATCATAAACACTTAAATCCAGTCACCCCTCAAATCTCTAAAGTCTAGTTGAAGCAAGTCCAGCCTGTCCAACTTTTCCTCAAAACAACCCACTCATTTCAAATATAATCCAGTAAACCTCCTCAGAACTGTCTCCAATGTATTTACATCCTTTAAGCCAGGAGACAAACTGTACACAGTACTTGAGATGTGATCTGTATAACTAAAGCATGAATTTTTTTTTTAAAAAAGTTTTCTTGCAATAAAAAGCAGCATTCCATTAGCTCTCTTGAATTACACATTGCACCTGAATAGTATCTTTTCTATGAATCACACAAGAAAACCCAAATCCCTTTGCCTTTACCATGGAATTCTGCTGTCAGTTTCCATTTTGGTAATATTCCACATTTTTTATTCTTCCTGCCAAAAAGAACTTCACATTTTCCCACATTATACACCATATGACAGTTTTGTCCACTCATTCAACCTCTCTATCCATCTTCAACTTCCTATGTCTTCTTCACAATATCCTTTCCCATCTGTCTTGGTTTCATTTGTGACCTGAGCCACCCTTCATCAAAACAATTAAATGTAAATTGAGAAAGGTTGAGGTGCCAGCACTGACCCTTGAGGGACTCCAACTGTCACATCCTGCCAATCAGAAAGAGACCCATTTACATATGCTGTGTTTCTGCCAGCCAGCCAGCCAATCCTCTCTCCAAGCCTGGAAACAAT
Organism: Rhincodon typus; assembly: GCF_021869965.1. Lineage (NCBI taxonomy): Eukaryota > Metazoa > Chordata > Chondrichthyes > Orectolobiformes > Rhincodontidae > Rhincodon > Rhincodon typus. Next base: position 91,893,596 of record NC_063340.1, read on the forward strand.
AAGGACTGCAGATGCTGGAAGCCAAAGTCCACAGGTGAGAGGCTGGAAAAGCACAGCAGGTCAGACAGTAATGGAGCAGGAAAGTCAACATTTTGGCCCAAAACATTGACTTCCCTGCTCCTCTGATGCTGTCTGACCGGCTGTGCTTTCCTAGCCTCACACCTAGTGCCTCTATCCATGCTATTTGTTAGCCCCTACACCAAGAGCCTTTATTTTCCACAATAACCCTGTGAAACACCACTGGTCACAGGCCTCCAGTCTGAAAAGCAACCCTCCACTATCACTCTCTATCTCAGCCTTGGATATGTACAACAACTCTGTCCCCACTGCTCTGTGAGATGGAATTCCACAGACTCTAGATCATAGAACATAGAACAGAACAGTACAGTACAGCCCCTTTGGCCCACGATGTTGTGCCAAACTTTTACCCTACTCCTAAGGTCTATCTAGCCTCCATCGCTACCTTATACTAGCATCCATATGCCTATCTAATAGCCGCTTAAATGCCCCTAGTGAGGCTGACTCCACTACCCTCTCCAGCAATGCATTCCACGCCCCTACCGCTGACGTCTACACTATATCTACCTCCGCTCACTTTAAAACTACACCCCCTCGTAATAGCTACCTCCACCCTAGGAAAAAGTCTCTGGCTGTCCACTATCTATGCCTCTGATCATTTTGTACACTTCTATCAGGTCACCTCTCATCCTTCGTCATTCTAAAGAGAAAAGCCCTGGCTCTCTCAACCTTTCCTCGTAAGACCTTCCCTCCATTCCAGGCAACATCCTGATAAACCTCCTCTGCACCTTTTCCAACACTTCCACATCTTTCCTGTAATGAGGTGACCAGAACTGGACACAATACTCCAGATGTGTCCGAACCAGGCTTTTGTATAGCTGGAGCATAACTTCACGGCTCTTGAACTCAATCCCTCTATTAATGAAAGCTAACACACCATACACCTTAACAACTCTATCCACCTGGGTGGCAGCTTTCATGGAACTGTGGACATGAACCCCTAGATCCCTCTGCTCCTCCACACTGCCAAGAATCTTCCTGTTAACCCTGTATTCTGCGTTAAAGTTTTTCCTTCCAAAATGAATCACCTCACTTTTCAGGGTTAAACTCCATCTGCCACTTCTCAGCCCAGCTCTGCATCCTATCAATGTCCCTTTGTAACCTAGAACAGCCCTCCACACTGTCCACAACGTGACCCACCTTTGCCTCCCTCCCACCTTTTTTGAATACAGAGTTATATTTGTTACTTTCCAATCTGATGGAACCTTTCCAGAATCTAGAGAACTTTAGAAAATTAACACCAAGGCATCTACTATCTCATTAACAACGTCACTCGAGAATCTAGGATGAAATCCATCTCAGCCCAGGGACTTTCCAGTCCCAGCCCAATTAGTACAACATCCCTGATGAATGTAATTTCACAGAGATCCTCTCTCCTTTGCACACACAGCTATTACTCCAATGCTTTTTGTATCCTCTACAGTGAGGACAGAGGCTTGGTATGCATGTCCACTGGTCCTCTTAAGGTAGCAAGACAGGTGGATGAAGTGGTTCAGAAGGCATATGAGATGCATGCCTTCATTAGCGGAGACAGACAGTTTAAGACCAGGGAGGTGATGCTGGGACTGTATAAAACAAACATTTGGCCACAGCACGAGTATTGTGCTCTGTTGTGGAATCCACATTACAGGAGGGATGTGACAGCACTGGAGAGGGTGTGCAAGTGGTTGGTGAAGGATGGTATTAGACATGGGGTCACACCAGACAGCTCAGGGCCTATTGGTCTGACCTTGGTTCTCAGTGGAATGGATTCATGGTCCATCTCTGGAGGGAGACCAACGAATAAACAAAACAAAAAAATTCTCATCCCAAAAACAAGCGCCAAACCTGACCCTGTTCTGTCCATATCCATCCCCTTGGAGACTGGCCCCTCCAAAGCACCCGCTTTGCCCCTCACCTTAAGGGCAGTTTTGGTCCATTGAGGAATGTTCCACACAGTCTCTTCACATAACTCCAAGGAACATTCTGGAAATTGTGACCAGCCTGGAAAACAATGACATTGTTAGATCTCTTACAGCCCCCAGCCCAACCAATATCAGTTCACCCTTAAGGTGTGGGTTATCTTAAAAGGTATCCTACACTTCACTCAGTGACTGTGACCCTTCCCATCCCCTGCCCCCACTCCAAAGGTCCCTCCCCACCCCCACTCCCCTAGCTGCAGTTACTGACCTGCCAGGTAGTGTTCAGTTTGTTGATGAAGTTGACCATATTCTGGGACAGGGGCTCCAAATCTGGCAATGGGTTGGCCATCACCATGGAAACACAGAGGAATGAGGCAAAGATGAACATCATCCTTGACACTAATCTTCAAACCAGCAACTGAAAAAAAGAGAGAGATTGAAAGTGTGTCCATGACAGCGTGCGAGAGAGGGAGTGCAAGAGTGTCCGAGAGAGCGAGAAAATGGGCATGAAAGACTGGAAGAGATTGTGACATTGATGGGTTGGAGCGAGAGGATTAGAAACAGGAAGTGGAGGGAAGCAGAAGGAGGAACATACAAAGATACGGATAGATAGAGAGAAAGGAGGGACTGAAAAAAGGAAAAAAAAGTGTTTGAGAAGTGGGCAGGAAGAACTTCAGAGAATGCGGGGGCGGGGGGGGGTGGTGTGGAGGGGGTTAAGAGCGAGAGAGACAGATGGATTTATAATGACTTGTCAAAAATGTTTCTCATCCAATCCCTGAGGCAGTTTGTCAAGCAGTCTATGAACTGAAGGGCTTGCTCAACGATATTTACTGCAGTACTTTTGTCGCATGCATTTAATTTCCTGTTTAATACCATCCCTTACTTTACCGACTACTGTTTAAGAGACCTACAATCAACTCTCCCTCATGTTTTCCACCATTTGTTGCTTCTTAGCAAGATGCTGACTGATTCCACATCTCGATCACCTGCGTAGATATCCTCTCTCACTATTCCACTGATTTCATTTTTCACCAACAATGCCACCCCATGTCCCTTCCATTTTGGCTTCTCTTTACTAAAGATAGAGTAACTTTAGATATTCAGTTCCCAGCCTTGGTCAGCCTGCAGCCATGTCTCCATAGTTGCAATCATATCATACCTCTTTACAACTATTGACATAATTTATCTCTCTTATTCTAAATACACTGTGCTCTCAGATAGCGTACCTTTTTAAAACTTTTTTGTACTCCAGCCCTGGTTTCTGCTAGCTCGTTTTCTTTGCCTTCCACTTTAGCTTCCTACTTTTTAAAATCTCTCAAAGAAACACAGGAAGTAGGAGGAGTAGGAGCAGGCCATTCAGCCCTTCAAGTCTGCTCCACCATTCATTATGATCATGGCTGATCATCCAATGCAGTAGCCTGTGCCTGTTTTTCCTACATATCCTTTGATCCCTTTGCTCAAGTGCTATATTCGTCTGTAGGACCATGAAACTAGAAGAAATAGGAACAGGGAGAGGCTGTTCAGCCCCGAGCCTGCTCCTCCATTCAATAGGATCATGGCTCATCCCTCATTTCCACTTTCCCCATAACCCTTGATCAAGAATCTATGGCAGCCTTAAAATACACACAAGGACTCTGACACCCACAGCTCCCTGTGGCAAGGTGTTCCAAAGACACTCAATCCTCAGAAGAAAGAAACTCCTCCTCAAAACCACACACAGAAAGCAGTCGAGACCTCAACATTGTTTTTGTTTCCTTCAGGGGGGCGCACACACATACACACACACACGGATTCCTGTCTCCTTGCCCCTCTAGATTAAATCCTTCCCCACAGTAACAGCAAACGTCCCTGGGAGGATCTCTGTTCCAGTTCTGATCAGATGCAACCCCATCCACTATTCCTGATCTCACTAGCACATAATCTCAGGATTATTCCTGCGGCTATTTAATTTTAAGGTCTGTTTCGTAATATATTTCCTTGTTTGTGTGTTTTGCTTACACAAACTCATCCTCTTTGTTTAGGTCATTGATACCAACATGAACTATGATCTCTAGCTATTCTTCCTCCTTCAGAATCCCCTGCAGCCAGTGACATCTTTGCTGCCTCCTTAAGGCCAGGATTAAACCCCCTGGGCCATGGAATTAGCTCTTATTGCATTCCCTTAAATCTCCCCAGCAATATCCAAGAGCTATTTGTCCTGTTGGAGAGTCATATTCTCAGGCACTGCAGTCCTATTGGATCATCAAGACAACAGTCAGACCCCATCCACATCCTCTTCTCCTACTTCACGCTCAAACTATTTCATTATCCTTCTCACATCCTTCTGCCCATCAATAACACACTCCCTCTATGTTGACGTTTCAGGTCAGGACCCTGCTTCAGAAACTCATTCTATGTTGAGATAGTAAGAGTTGCCGATGCAAGAGTCAGAGATAACACAGTGTGGAGCTGGATGAACACAGCAGGCCAGGCAGCATCAGAGGAGCAGGAAAGATAAAAATCTGAAGAAGGGTCTAGGCCCAAAACATCAGCTTTCTTGCTCCTCTGATCCTGCCTGGCCTGCTGTATTCATCCATCTCCACACTGTGTTGACTCCCTCTTGCTTTCTTGCTCACTCCAGCTCGGTGTCTCCCATGCTCCCTTCCTCCTGGCACCCTCCCTCTTTCCTCTCCCTCCTTCTCCGCACCATCTAAGTGGAATATTCAATTTTCATAAGTGAAAAGGACATTTATGAAGATGCAATATTGCTTTATTCCTACCCTACCCCTTCATTCCCTCCTTCCACTTCTTCCTCACTCTCCTTTACCCTTTCTTCCCTCTTGTCTCAATTTCCACACTCCCCACCCCCCAAATTTCCTACATCTTGTCTACCCTTAACCTCTTGCCCTCCTCCCTCTGCCTCTCTTTCTCCACCTTCCCACCCTCTCCATTCTCATCTATTCCCTTAGGTTCAGGCTTTCTTCCCTTCTCTATCCTTGACCTTCTTCTCTTCCCTCGACCTTCTTCTCTTCCCTCTTTCTCCCCCTCTCCCCGTATTTCTCACCCTAAATTTCGCTCTCTCTACGTGGGAATACATGCTTCTCCTCACCCTCGCTCCACATCTGGCTCTCCCTTTCACCTCACTTTCTCCCTGCTCTCTGTCTTTCTCTCGATTCAGTCCCTTACAGTTACACGCTCTCTCTTTAAGGCCTCTCACCTTTGCACGCTGTTCAACCCACACAGCAGCTCTCTTATCCCGAGATTGTAGGAACTGCTGATGCTGGAGAATCTGCGATATCAAGATGTAGAGCTGGATGAACGGAGCAGGAAAGCTGACGTTTCGGGTCTAGACCCTTCTTCAGGAAGCTCTCTTACCCTACCTCGTTGACCCTTTGCAATGAGGTTTGTACCTTTACTTCCGGCTTTTCTATTAATTCACGCTCCGCTGATTCATAGCAGCTGACTGTATTGTGCAACGCCCCAGTCAAATGATCCATGACGCCAGTCAGCTGGCCCTTACCCTCTGCTGACAAAACAGTTTATGTGACTGAGCAAAGAGTTTTAAATAAAGAACAAAAAAAGGGAAGCAAGATTATCATGGATGAGGGAGAAGAAAAAGAGGAGAGAATTTAAGCCGTCCCCGCCCGATGGGGACATTGTAGAGAGAGTTCCATTCTGTATCTAACCCCCAGCTGTCCCTGTTCTGGGAGTGCTTAATGGACACAGGGTGGTTTGTTTGATGGGGTCAGTGTTGATTGTATGCTCCATACTGTCACGGTGTTAATGCTGTTCATGTCACCTGGGGTTACCCTTGTCTGTCTCCTTCCTATTCTTGGAGATAGTAAGGACTGCAGATGCTGGAAGCTAGAGTCAGTAAACGTGGAGCTGGAAAAGCACAGCAGGTCAGGACTTTCCTGCTCCTCGGATGCTGCCTGACCAGCTGTGCTTTTCCTGCTCTGACCATAGTCCACCCCGTCACTTATTTATGCTGCTGTTTCTCAGCACTCATAAGCTACAAACAACGAACAAGATCAGACCACTCGGCCCTTTGAGCCTGCTCCACCATTCAGTAAGAACACAGCTGATCTGATTTTAACCTCAACTCTACGCTCCTGCATATCCCGACAATCTTTTATTCCCTTGGCAATCAAGAATCTATCTTCCCTCAGCCTTAAAATTATTTAAAGATTCTGCATCCACTGCCTTTTGAGGAAGGAAATTCCAAAGACTCTAAAGCCTCTGAGAGGGAACGTAATTCTCCGTTAGGTTTTAACTGGGCACTCCCTTATTTTTAAACTTTGCCACCTAGTTCTAGATTCTCCCACAAGAGGAACCATCCTTTCCACAACCACTCAGTCAAATCCCCTCAGGATCTTATCTGTTTCAATTAAGTCACCTTTGACTCTTCTAAACTCCAGAGGATACTGGCCTAGCTTTCCTCAAATGTCAATCCAACCTTTCTAGGTATTATTCGAGTAAACCTCCCTGGATGTCAGTACATTTTTCCAAATAGGTCAGGAGAGAGAGTTCATTTTATTTTGTGGGATCAAACCAAGTGTGTTACAACTTTCTGGAATTTGCATTGATTTCTCCTCAATGTTTCAGAATTCCTCTGAGCTGTTTACAAAGGAATCCTTCCAAAATGCGACCCCACGGACCCCCCAACTTTCCTTCAACATCACACAAATGTGGAAATTTCAGCTCAAGCTTGTACCACACTGCAAATGTTTCACCCCTTCAAATGTCATAAAACATTCCAGTGCCCAATGGCCTCTAAGCTCCTTTTCCTTGTCTTGGAAAGACACAGAATGTTTTCTCCCAGTTTGTTCCCAAACTCATTGCCTGTCGCTGTGAGGGTTCTCATGGCTTCCTCCTCTTGGTCCCAAAAGTAAATCTTTCCTCCTGTCTCCCTACGAACTCCAGCTTTCAACGGCAACCTTCAATGTGTTCAGTTCTGCCCTGGATTTATTTCCTGAACTCGAATCTGGCTCAGCTAAACTTTCAACCCCCACAGCGTGCTGCACTCAACCAGTAGTAGCATAATATTTCTTCTGAGCCTTAACTCCAACACTGAACTGCCAACTGACTCCAAGAATGACTCCCTGAGTTCTGACTGCACAGAACCATCCAACTGCTCTTTGCTTCTCACTGAGTCCAAACTCTGCATACCCAATGTAGTTCATGTTGCTTTCTGAAAAGTAGACTTAATGGTTTTTGACTGCATGGAGCCAGCTTCTGTCACTAACTGTTTTTCAACTTTAACTGCAGTAATATTCAGTGATTTGTACAGTTCTGGTCACCACACTACCAGAAGGATGCAGGTGCTTTGGAGAGGGTAGAGCAAAGGTTTACCAGGACAAAAACCAAAAGAACTGCAGATGCTGTAAATCAGGAACAAAAGCAGATGTTGTTGGAAAAGCTCAGCAGGTCTGGCAGCATCTGTGAAGAAAAAAATCAGAGTTAACATTTCGGGTCCGGTGATCCTTCGTCAGAACTGTTGTAATCTAACTGTTTTTAAGTAACGGCAAGAAAGATATATGTTCTGAGGGTCACCGGACCCAAAACGTTAACTCTGATTTTTTCTTCACAGATGTTGCCAGACCTGCTGAGCTTTTCCAGCAACTTCTGTTTTTGTTCCAGGTTTACAGGATGTTGCCCAGTATGGGGGATTTAACTATGAAGAAAGGTTGGATAGACTGGGTCGGTTTTCCCTAGAACACAGGAGGTTGAGGGGCAACCTAATAGAAGTTTATAAGATTGTGAATGGCATGGATAGAGTGTAAAGTATGAGACTTTTTCCCAGGATGGAGGGGTTAATTTTGAGGGGACACAGGTTCAAGGTGTGAGGGGGCAAATTTTTCACACAAAGGGTGGTGAGTGTCTGGAATGTGTTGCCAGAGGAGGTGGTGGAAGCAGGCACAATAGCAGCGTTCAAGAAGCACCTGGACAGATATATGAATAGGAACAGAATATAGGGATACGGATCTTGTAAGTGAAGATACAATTAGTATGGAAGGGCAAAATGTGTTTGCGCAGGCTTGGAGGGCTGAAGGGCCTGTTCCTATGCATTTTGTCTTTGTTCTTTGTTCTTTGTTCATTGATTCCTGAACAATGAAACCTGTCTCTGTTGCTAGGCAGTGTTGAATGTAATTCTTAATTTAAAGGCAGCCAATACAGCAACCCCTTGAAACTGTATGTTCCTTGAGTGTTACAATATTTGCTGATTGCTGGCTCTGACAGCAGAAAATGCATGTTTTAAAAATCAGTATAATTTATTCTTGGGATGTGGGCAATGTTGGCAAGTCCAGCATTAATTGTTCATCCCCAATTGCCCTGAGAAGGGAGCAATGATTGATGATGTTGATCAGAATGGCAATGGGACAGAGCAAAGTGGAGCTGAGCCAACCTGGGAATGAACAGCAGCAGGAATTTCTGGATAAAATCCTGAGGAATGGGACCTGGATTGAGGTCCGTCAGAGCGGAATTGAAAGGCGGATCTCCAGATGTGATGTCAGCATTCTAAAAGTGACTGCTAGAGACTGAATGAGTAGTGTTTGAAGGTAAATAAGAGTTTAAAGTAGTTATTCTTGTGGTTTGTAGACTGTTCGTAGTAGAGAGCGAGAGTCAGAAATCTGATTTTGCTGAGTAGTGAGTAAAGTTGTGTAATTGGTTCCTAGTTTATTGTTTGTACTTGGTAAGGGTCACAATGACCATTGTTGTAGCCTTTTCAGAAACTTGAATAAGAGAAGGGCAGGACTGGCAGCTCAATGTTCCAGGGTTTAGATGTTTCAGGTTAGAGAGAGAAGGGTGTAAGAGGGGTGGGGCAGCTGCATTACTGATTAAGGAGAATGTCAGAGTTACCCTAAGAAAGGATGTCTTGGAGGGCTCATCCAGCAAGGGTCTATGGGTAGGACTCAGGAATAGGAAAGATGCAGTCACACTGATGAAGTAATACTGCTGGCTTCGCAATAGCTGATGGGAGATAGAGGAACAGATAACTTGGCAGATCGTGGAAAGATGTAAAAAAACAGTTGTTGTAATGGGTAATTTTAATTCACCTAATATTCACTGGGACTCCCTCAGTACCAGGAGCTTTGATGGGGCATAATTTGTTAGATGCATCCAAGAGGGATGAAACAAGATGTAGATTGTCCAACTGGGGAAAGGACCATACTAGACCTTGTATTGAGGAATGAGCCAAGCTGGCTGATCGAAGATTCAGTTGGGGAGCATTTTGGGGTCAGTAATCATAATTCTGTAAGATTTAAAATAGTAATGGATAAGGATAAGACTGGTTCTCAGGTGAAAGTGTTTTGAGTTTTTTGAAGAAGTGACAAAGAAGATTGATGAAGGCAGAACGAGGCGTTGGCAAGGTTCTGCATGGTAAACTGGTTAGCAAGGTTAGATCACATGGAATACAGGGGGAGCTAGCCAATTGGATACAAAATTAGGTTGAAGATAGGAAACAGAGGGAGTGGTGGAGGGTTTTTTTTGGACTGGAGGCCTGTGACCAGCAGTGTGCCGCAACACCAGTACTGCGTCCACTGCTTTTTGTCATTTATGTAAATGATTTGGATGAGAACGTAGGAGGTCTGGTTGGTAAGTTTGGAGATGACACCAAAATTGGAGGTGTAATGGACAATGAAGATGGTTATCTTAGTGTACAACTGGATCTTGATCAGACCGGCCAAAGGGCTGAGGAGTTGCAGATGGAGTTTAATTTAGATAAATGTGAGGTGCTGCATTTTAGAAAAGTAAATCAGGGCAGGACTTAAACACTTAGTTGTAAGGTCCTGGGGAGTGTTGCTGAACAAAGAGACCTAGGTGTCCAGGGGCATAGTTCCTCGAAAGTGCAGGTGCAGGTAGACAGGGTGGTAAAGAAGGCACTTGGCATATTTGCCTATTTTGGGTCAGTGCATTGAGTATAGGAGTTGGAAGATCACGTTGCAGCTGTACAGGACATTGGTTAAGCCACTTCTGGAAAACTGTTCAATTCTGGTCTCCCTGCTAAAGGAAAGATGTTGTTAAACTTGAAAGGGTTCAGAAAAGATTTACAAGGATGATGCCAGGTTTGGAGAGTTTGATCTATAGGGAGAGGCTGAATAGGCTGGGGCTATTTTCCCTGGAGTGTCAGAGGCTGAGGGGTGACCTTATTGAAGTTTATAAAATCATGAGGGGCATGCTTAGGGTGAATAGCCAAGGTCTTTTTCCCAGGAAAGTAAGTCCAAAACTTGAGGGCATAGATTTAAGGTGAGAGGGGTAAATTTTAAACAGGACCTGAGGGGCAGCTTTTTCACGCAGAGGCTGGTGTGTGTATGGAATGAGCTGCCAGAAGAAGTGGTGGAGGCTGGTACAATTACAACACTTAAAAGGCATCTGGATGGGTATATGAATAGGAAGGGTTTAGAGAGATTTGGATCAAATGCTGGAAAATGGAACTAGATTTATTTTGGTTATCTGGTCAGCATGGACAAGTTGGATCAAAGGGTCTGTTTCCGTGCTGCGCATCTCTATGAAAGTGCTAAGCTGGGTAAATGTTAATTACAATAGAATTAGGCAGGAACTGGAGAAATTAGAATTGGAGTGGGTTCTGTTTGAGGGTAAATCCATATCTGACATGTGGGAGTCTTTTAAAGTTGGTCAGATTTCAGGACCTGCATGTTCCCGTGAGGATATAAACTATGAAGGCAAGACTCAGGAACCTCGGATACCAAGGAATGTTTAAAGTTAAGTCCAAAAAAAAAGCATATTTAAGGTTTAGAAAACTGAAATCAAGTGAGACCCTTGAGAAGTGTAAAGGAAGCAGAAAAGAACCGAAACAAGAAATTAGGAGGGAGAAAAGGGAGTATGAAATGTCCTTGGAAAGTAGGATTAAGGACAATCCCAAGGATTTCTATACATATAGTAGGCACAAGGAGGTAACCAGGGGAATCGTAGGTCTATTCAAAGGTTAAAGGAAGGAATTTATGCAGGGTGCCAGAGAAAGTGGACAAGGCCATTAATAAGTAGATCGCAGTGGTATTCATGGATGATGGTAAGATTAGAAAGGGGCACATTCATATTCTGGGGTATGTTGATATTCGGAAGGATATAGTGTTGTGTGTCTTGAAAAATATTAAGGTAGATAAGACCGCAGAGTCTGATGGGATTCACCCAAGGATACTGAGGGAGGTAAGGGAGGAGATTGCTGAGGCCTTGACAGAGATCTTTGTATCCTCTTTAGCCACAAGTGAGGTCCCACAAGACTGAAGAATAGCCAATATTGTTCCTTTGTTTAAGAAGGGCAACAGGGATAATCCAGGAAATTAAAGATTGGTGAGCCTTATATTAGGAAAATAATTGGAGAAGATTCTTAGGGACAGGTTTTACTTGCATTTGAGAGGAATGGACTTATTAGGGATAGTCAGTGTGGCTTTGTGTGGGGAAGGCCTTATCTCAAAAACATGGTTGAGTTTTTTGAGGAAGTGACAAAGATAATCAATGAGGGTAGGGCAGTGGATGTTGTCTACATCCGAGGTTGAGGGGGGACCTGATTGAGGTCTACAAAATCATGAGAGGTATAGACAGGGTGGATAGCAAGAAGCTTTTTCCCAGAGTGGGGGACTCAATTACTAGG
>NC_063340.1:91920169-91927304 GCF_021869965.1 Rhincodon typus
AATGACGACATAAAGATCAAAGCCAAAGGCTCTGCAATCTCCTCTCTCGCTTCCCAGAGAATCCTAGGATAAATCCCATCCGGCCCAGGGGACTTATCTATTTTCACACCTTCCAGAATTGTTAACACCTCCTCCTTATGAACCTCAATCCCGTCTCGTCTAATAGACTGTATCTCAGTATTCTCCTCGACCACATTGTCTTTTTCCTGCGTGAATACTGACGAAAAATATTCATTTAGCACCTCTCCTATCTCTTCGGACTCCACGCACAACTTCCCACTACTGTCCTTGACTGGCCCCAATCTTACTCTAGTCATTCTTTTATTCCTGACATACCTATAGAAAGCTTTAGGGTTTTCCTTGATCCTACCTGCTAAAGACTTCTCATGTCCCCTCCTGGCTCTTCTTAGCTCTCTCTTTAGGTCCTTCCTCTTTACGATATCTGGGCGATTTCACTGTTTGATAAATATTCTTCATCCACAGGTCCATGTGGATGTCTCCATGCCCTGATCAGAACTCCACCTTTAATACAATCACCCTCTGGACCTGCTCCAGCCTCAGCCTCAGCGTGAGCTCTCTGTGCTAACCTACTTCAGGCTGCTTTTCTGAAGAAGGGTCTAGGCCCAAAACGTCAGCCTTCCTGCTCCTCTGATGCTGCTTGGCCTGCTGTGTTCATCCAGCTCTACACCTTGTTATTTCTTACTGCAGTCTGCATCTGCTTCACCTAAGGAAGGGGTTATGCTCCAAAAGCTAGTGTGTTCAAATATGCCTGTTGGGCTATAACCTGGAGTCGTGTGATTTTTGACATATTCCCTCATGGAGTCATATAGCATAGAAAGGGCCCTTCAGCCCATCAAATCTGCATTGACCTATATACACTAGTCTCACTTTCCAACACCAGGCTCATTGCCTTGAATATCACGACGTTTCAAGTGCTCATCTTTTCAAAGGTTGAGGTTTCCTGCCTCAGCTAGCCTCCCAGGCAGTACATTCCAGACCTCCCACCGCTCTCTGGGTAAAAAATATTTTCTTGAAATCCCCTCTAAACTCCACCTTTCACCTGAAAATCACGCCCCTTGTTATTATCCTTCAACTAAGGGGAACAACTGCTTTCTATCTACCCTGTCCATGCCCCTCATAATCTTACACACCTCCATCAAAGAACCATTCCCCCCACACCCTCATTGAATTATTCCCCAGGTGTAAATCCATCCACAGGTCATTTCTCAACTACCCTGTAGTGATTGTAATGAGGTCAGCCAGGTGGGGCTGTTAATTTGGTCGAATCCAGGAGCCCTGTCTGACAGGTATAAACAGAAGTGTATTGGGTTCTCACCCATTTCTGAAGAAGGGCCTAGGCCCGAAACATCAGCTTTCCTGCTCTTCTGATGCTGCTTCTGATCCAGCTCTACACCTTGTTATCTCAGTTCCTACTATTTCTGTCAGGGGTTCTGTTCACTCTGAGACCCTGCTCGGAGGGAACTGGAACAGTACCAAGTACTATGTACATGTAAATAAAGGGGGACTTGGGGATGGGATACCAGCCTCTATGGGGTTATTTCAACCCAACTACCATTAATACAGGCAACAAGTCATATTCCGGTTTGAACCTTGACGAATGGAACTCGGGGATACTCAGTACCTACCCTATTTACTAACACTTCAGCTTTCATTGAACTCTATAGAGGGAAAATTAGATCCTTCTCCAGGGAGACAGTTTCAATTGCTCCTGTATCTGTTAGTGTTGTTATGGGTTTGAAGAAACAAAAATTCCTATCTCTCATCTATCCTGCCAACTTCTTCTACAGTGTCTACCTCTGGTCTCTCAGTTGTAGTTCAGTGATCTGTGCCTTTTCCTTCGGAGTTTCCTGTTTGGACTCTCTCATAAACATCCATTGCAACTTGCAGCATTCTGAACCAGCATGTCCCACCTCATTGCAGTGGCAACATGTGAGCTTTGATTCAGAGATAGTAGGAATTGCAGATGCTGGAGAATCCGAGATAACAAGCTGCAGAGCTGGATGAACATAGCAGGCCAAGCAGCATCATAGGAGCAGGAAAGCTGACGTTTCGGGTGAAGGACGGTCCAGACATGAAACGTCAGCTTTCCTGCTCCTCTGATGCTGCTTGGCCTGCTGTGTTCATCCAGCTCTACACCTTGTTATCTCTATGTGACCTTTGATGTTGACTTCGACCCTCAGTCGCTTCCTTTCTGCCATAAAGAGGCATTCTCAGGGATTTCCAAATTGTGCACTCTTTACTCTTGCTACTTACCTTTCTTTCACTCTCCAGCTTTCTTTCCCTTTCAAATTTATGACAGTAATTGAAACAATGATTACTTTATTGATTTCTTATAATCGTCAGCCATTGCTTTAGTAGTTGCAGCCCTTCCGTCGACAAATAAGTTCTCATCACAGAAAATAAATTTCTCCAAGAGAACAATCTCTCTCAGATCTTCAAACATAGTTTCAGTTTCTAATGCCTGCATCAAAATTACCTTGTTTTATCTTTTTCAATTCAACCTAGGTTTGCCCAGGCCGCTTCCTTAAATTCGGAAAGTTTGCCAATGCTCCTGAGGTACTAACTCGCATGCACCCAGTATTGCCCTCTTCTCACATGGTCGTATTCCCAAGAAACTTCCTGAGAGTGAAGCATACCTTTCCTGTCCTTTACCTGTCAACTTACTCTGATGAGCAATGGCCAGTCTGCAGTGACTGTAACAAGATCAGCCAGGTGGACCTCATAGAATAGGAGTTCCCTGATTGGATCAGGTTAACAGCCCCAGTCAGGGAGCTCTGGATGACATAAAAGTATGTACGTCACAGATGTTTGGCCCCTAAATGCCTGACTCAGAGAGAGACAGTGCTATTGTCAAAGGCAAATCATTTGTGAATAAAGGCTGCTAGGTGATTGGATGCCAGCCTTTGAAGAGTTATTTCACAGTGTTATTCAATGACTAATTTTTCTTGTTATTTTCTCAAAGGACATAACCAATGTCTCCACGTACTTTTTCTCCAGTTTTGGTGGGGCTTTTATGAATGTAAGCATTTCCTCACTAAACGTCAGAATTAGATGGAGGAGAATTTGAGTCATGAGTCCTCCCCATTCTCCTTCATTAAATGCATCATTCTCATCATTTCTTATCTTTCTCCTCCTTTACCTGTTTGCTATTCTTGCTTTCACTCTTTCTTCCCTTTCCTTATTTTTCTCTTCACTTTGGGATTCAAACTCCAACTTATTTTGTTTTATTTTCCAGTTGTTTTAACTGCTTCATGTTGAAGCTGCTTCAGTTGTAATTCTATCACCAGATTCCAATGTTTCACTAACAAAAACAGGAGTTGCTGGAAAAGCTCAGCAAGTCTGGCAGCATCTGTGAAGAAAAAAATCAGAGTTAACGTTTCGGTTTCCTCAGAACTTCACAGATGCTGCCAAACCTGCTGAACTTTTCCAGCAACTTCTGTTTCTGTTCCTGATTTACAGCATCCACAGTTCTTTCGGTCTTTATCCAATGTTTCACTACCCAGAGTTCCTGATCTCTTTTGTATTTGTATAAAGCTAAATGCTCTGCTAGCTCTCCAGTTATGTCTCCCTTCTTCATGTTAGCAAGCAATTTCATTCCCAAAGTGAGATAGTAAGAACTGCCGACGCTGGAATCAGAGATAACACAGTGTGGAACTGGAAGAACACAGCAGGCCAGGCAGTATTAGAGGAGCAGGAAAGCTGATGTTTTGGGTCGAGACCCTTCTTCAGAAATGGGGGAGGGGGGTAGGGAACTCAGGAGTTCTTACTATCTCTGAGTGAGTTATAACCTCACTGAGAAGACTCTTCTAGGGATGCCCACCTTGAAGAAGTTATCCTCCTCCCTCTGGAAAGGCCTCAGTGGACAGAACCTGTCTATCTTCTCTCCCACCTATCCGCTCCTCCCACCTCACTGACCAATCCCCGCTACTGCATACCTGCATTCACCTATCACCATCCCACCTACCTTCCCCAGCCCCCCCCCTCCTCTCTATTTATTTCCCAGCCCCCTTCCCCCTCCCCCATTTCTGAAGAAGAGTCCAGACCTGAAACGTCAACTTTCCTGCTCCTCTGATGCTGCTTGGCCTGCTGTGTTCATCCAGCTCTACACCTTGTTATCTCAGATTCTCCAGCATCTGCAGTTCCTACTATCTCTGCCACCTGCAGGTAGTCTCGAGCAGTTTCCAGTTCTATGTCTTACTGTATTTGTATTACAAATCCTGACTATTCCTTCAATCCTTTATCAGTTACAAATACCACACCCAAATCTTTGTTTTCTCTGTTTCAAAACAATCCAGTAAGAGAACTCAAACTCTTACCACGACCCACTTCGGAAAGCGCACCGATAATCGGGCTCCACTAACCTGTTCTGAGGGACGATCACCGGACCTGAAAACGTTAACTCTGATTTTTCCTTCACAGATGCTGCCAGACCTGCTGAGCTTCTCCAGCAACTTTGTTTTTGTTCCACTAATCTAGACATTTGTGACAAAAGTTAAGGATTTATTGAGGAACAAAAATGACCCTTCCTCAGAACCTGATTTTTTTTCTTCACAGATGCAGCCAGACCTGCTGAGCTTTTCCAGCAACTTCTGTTTTTGTTCCTGATTTACAGCATCTGCAGTTCTTTTGGTTTTCACTGAGGAATTTGATTAAATCCTTAAAATCCCCAATTCTCCTGTTCTGATGGACTCAGGTTAACAGAAAAGAGCAAGCAGGCTTCTGTACTTAACAAGAAATTACTATCTATTGCAAATCAATCAATTCTATCCACAGACAAACTCTTATACCTTTCTTAAGTCTTTACACACACACCTAAACAAAAGCCTGCTTCGGCCACATCTGGAGTATTGTGTCCGGTTCTGGTCGCCTCATTACAGGAAAGGTGTGGAAGCGTTAGAAAAGGTGCAGAGGAGATTTACCAGGATATTGCCTGGAATGGAGGGAAGGTCTTACGAGGAACGGTTGAGAGAGCTAGGGCTTCTCTCTTTAGAATGACGAAGGATGAGAGGTGACTTGATAGAGGTGTACAAAATGATCAGAGGTATAGATACAGTAGACAGCCAGAGACTTTTTTCTAGTGTGGAGGTAGCTATTACGAGGGGGCATAGGTTTAAAGTGAGTGGAGGTAGATATGGGGGAGATGTCAGAGATAGGTTCTTTACTCAGAGAGTGGTAAGTGCATGGAATGCATTGCCGGAGAGGGTAGTGGAGTCGGCCTCATTAGGGGCATTTAAGCGGCTATTAGATAGGCATATGGATGATAGTATAAGATAGGGGTGGAGGTTAGATAGACCTTAGGATTAGGGTAAAAGTTCGGCACGACATTGTGGGCCGAAGGGCCTGTACTGTGCTGTACTGTTCTATGTTCTAACACCAGGTTATAGTCCAACAGGTTTATTTGAAATCACAAACTTTCAAAGTGCTGCCCCTTTGTCAAGTGAAGTGACGAGAGACCTACAGGCACAGAATTTATAATCAGTGATCAAAAGATCATACAAATGTGTGAGTGGAGTGTCGACAGGTACTCATGACTCGGCCGATGTTGTCTACCTCATACACTGCAGGAGAGGATGCAAGACCAGGCAGACACAATGACAACGGATGAATGAAAACTGCGCAACAATCGCCAGACAGGAACTGTCCCTCCAAGACAGGGAACACTTCAGCAGTCAAGGACATTCAGCCTCCAAGTCGGTCTTTGAGACACGCAACACAATCAAACAGAAACTGACAGTCAAGTTCCGTACCCATGAAGATGGCCTCAACCGTGACCTTGGCTTCATGTCGTACTATATGTGACCCCACTATACTGTTCTGTATTTGTAAAATCTTCCTTACTGTTCTGTTTTGACACCATCACCTTGACAACTTGTAATGATCTACCTTAATTAGTTTGTACTGATTTGAATTACTTGCTAAGAACTGAGGAAGGGTCACCAGACCCGAAATGTTAACTCTGATTTTTTTTTCACAGACGCTGATAGACCTGCTGAGCTTTTCCAGCAACTTTTTGATTTTGTTGGAGTCAGACTAGTTGCAAATGCAAATTCACCTCCTCTGTACCTCCTCCAGTGCTATCACATCCTTCCTGTCATGAGGTGATGAGAACTGCACACAGTATTCCAGCTGTGGCCTAACCAACATCTGTACAACTCCAACATTACCTTGGTGAGAGATAGTAGGAACTGCAGATGCTGGAGAATCTGAGATAACAAGTTGTAAAGCTGGATGAACGCAGCATGCCAGGCAGCATCTAGAGGAAAGGAGAAGTCAACATTTTGGGTATGGACATAGGCATAAGGGGAACTGCAGATAAAGAGGTGGCGTGGGATAGTGGTGATAGGTGGACAACACTAGTAGATATGACCTGGTTAGTCAATGGGAGGGATGAATCCAGTTGGTAGCTGGAAGGGAGGGTCAGTAGGTGTAGGGAGGGGGTGGGGCTGGAAAAGTTATTTGAAATTGGAGAACTCAGTGTTGAGTCCTCAGGGCTGTCGGGTACCCAGGTGGAAGATAAGGTGTTGTTTCTCAAATTTGCGTTCTGTACTGCTGCGACACTGGAGGAGGCTGAGGACGGACATGTCGGAGGGGGAGTGGGGATGGAGTTGAAATGTGTGGTGACCGGGAGGATAGGATGGCCGTTCCAGGCCAGGCGAAGATGTGGGAGAAATGGTCACCTAGTTTACATTTGGACTCACCGATGTAGAGGAGAGAGTGGACAGGGTGGGTTTGTTTAGAGAGAGAAGGATTATTGTTTGGGTAGGTTCGCTCTGAGTTCTGTTCCGTCAGGGTGTGGATTTACTGGAGGTGGGCCCCACATTTTGGGGCCGGCGGTCAGCACATTGCCGTTTTAAGGGGCTGTAGGCGGCGGGCGCCTGCGCCGCTCGGGCCGGACAGCGGGCGATGGCTGCTTTCAGAAAGCGGAGTAAAAGCTGTCCGTTCCTGAGCCAGGAATTCCTCATCCAGAACCACGCTGACATCGTGTCGTGTCTCGTCGTGCTGGTCCTGATCGGGCTCATGTTCGAGGTCAGCAGGCGGCTCCGGGGGGAGGGGGCTTATTGCGCCAAACTTTCCCAAACTCCTGCAAACTTTCCCAAACTCCTGCAAACTTTCC
>NC_063340.1:91927314-91933346 GCF_021869965.1 Rhincodon typus
ACTTTCCCAAACTCCTGCAAACTTTCCCAAACTCCTGCAAACTTTCCAGAAACTGCCCCCAAACTCTCCCGCCCGGGCTGGGCTGAGCGGAGGCTGCAGCCGGAGCCGAAACAAACCCGAGACTCCGAGAGGGAGAGATAGAGATAGAGATAGAGAGGGAGGGATGGATGGATGGATGGATGGAGGGAGAGTGCCACGTCCCCCACTCCCCGGGGGGGTGGGGGAGAACCGAGGGAAAAAGAAAAAAAAACGAGGGGTGGAGGCGGGAAGAGAGAGACAGATAGAGAGAAAGAACCAAGGAAAAACAGAGAGAGAGAGAGAAAGAAAACGGGTGTGGGAGGCAGAGAGAAAGAGAAAACTCGGGGACTGGGGCAAAGAACACGGGAGGGAGAAGACGGGGAGAGAGAGAGAGAAAGCAGAAAATACAATGAGAAAGAAGAAGAGGATGAGAGAGAGAAAACCAAGATGAAGAAGAGGAAAAGTGGTAAAGAAAACAGAGTGAGAATAGAAAAAGAATTGGAAAGGGAGGGAGAACAGAAAAAAAATAAGGGAATGAAAATTCAGAGAAAGAACAGAGGGAGAACACTTCAAGTATTTCTGAAATTTCAGTTTGAACGTTACAAACATCACCAATTGCTTCAGTGTCATTGGGTCAAAATCCTGGAATTCCCTCCCCCAGGGCAGTGTGGGTCAACCTACAGCACATGGACTGCAGAATTTCAAGGAGGCAGCTCACCCCGACCACCTTACAAAGAACATTGTGTGGAACCAGGCCTTTCAGCCCCATATATTTGTGCCACACCTGATGCCATTCTAAACTAATCCCATCTGCCCGTACATGGGATGTGTCCGTCTTCCCTACCTGTTCATGTTTCTGTTTAAAAGCCTCTTGTACGTTGCTATCATATCTG
Source organism: Rhincodon typus (assembly GCF_021869965.1). Classification (NCBI taxonomy): domain Eukaryota; kingdom Metazoa; phylum Chordata; class Chondrichthyes; order Orectolobiformes; family Rhincodontidae; genus Rhincodon; species Rhincodon typus. The sequence goes on from NC_063340.1 coordinate 91,928,226, forward strand.
CTTCTACCACCTCCCCTCGCAGAATGTTCCACATAACTTCCACCGTCGGTTTTTTAAAAAAAACTTGTCTTGCACATCTATTTACATTTTCCCCCCCTTGCACCCTAAACCTGTACTCCCCTGGCCCCCCACCGAACCATAGAAATGATACAGCACAGAAGTGGGCCAATCTCTCCTCGTAGCTACAAGTCTCAAGCCTTGGCAATATTTTAGTAAATCTTCTCTGCACTCTGTCCAGAGCAATTACATCCTTCCTGTCATGTAGTGCCCAGAATTGCACACAGTACTCTAGCTGTGGGCTCACGAGTGTCATGTATAGTTTCATCATTATATCCCTACTTTAGTACTCTATTCCTCTGCCAATGAAGGAGAGCATTCCATATGCCTTCTTTAAAACTTTATCAATGTGTACTGTTACCTTTAGGAACCTGTACACTTGCACGCCAAGATCTCTCACTTCATCTCCCCCTCAGTATATTCCCATTTATTGTGTATTCCCTTTTACTGTTTGACCTCCCTAAATGCTTTACCTCACACTTATGAGAGATAAGCTCCATCTGGCACTTTCTTGCCCTCTCCATAAATATCATTTGAGGTTACAGCTATCCACTACATGGCCAATTTTTGTTTTGTTGGAAAATTTCCAAGTTGTGCCCCCCATGTTCAAATCCGAATTGTTCATGTATAAAGCAACAACAGGATCCCAACACTAAGCCCTATAGAACAACACTTGAAACAGCTTTCCATTTGCAAGGGCAGCCACCAATAATTACTCTTTAGATCTAAAGTTGGCTTTAGTAACAGGAAACAAGTTGACACATTATCCTGTATGCCATAGGCTTTCAATTTTTTGACCGTTCTGCCACAATGTCTTACTAAGATCCATGTAGACTGCACTACCTTCATCGATTTCCCCCTTATCGCTTCCTCAAAGAACTTAGTCAAATTTGTAAGACATGACATTCCTTGAAACAAACCCATGCTAACTATCCTGACTCGTCCATGCCTTTCTAAGTAACAGTTTTCCAATCTCTCGGGATTGATTCTAATGATTTGCCTACCACCGAAGTAAGATTAACTGGCCTATAATTATTTGGCATTTCCTTTATACCCTTTTAAAGTTTGTAACAACATTGCATTCCTTCAGTTCACCTGCACTTCACCTGTGTCGACTGAAGATTAGAAAATAATCCTCTGCTATTTCCTCCCTGACCACCTTCAGCATCCCAGGTAACAATCCATCCAGCCCTGGCAACTTATCCATTTTCAAGGATTCCAACTACTCTACCACTTCCTCTCTCGTTTTGATTATTTTGTCCAATATTTCACACTGATCCTCTTGGATTACTGTATCCACATCATCCTTTTCCTTTGTGAATTCAGAGACAAAAGTCATTTAAAATTCTTGCCATATCTTCTGCATCTTCACACAAGTTCCCTTCTTCATCTCTGATAGGTCCCCTTTTTCCGTAACTGTCCTTTTGCTTTTACATTCTAAAAGACACCTTTGGGTTTTTCTTTATGTTGCTAATATTTTTTCATGCCCTCTGTTTTTTTTTATTTGATCCCTTTACTTTCTGTACTCCTCTAGACTATCTGCAGTATTGAATTTTTTTGTGACTATCACAAGCGGTTTTTTTGTTTACCTTCACCTTCACCTAAATTTTTCTAAACAACCGTGAGGGTCTAGATTTGGCAATACCATTCTTATTTTTACGGGACATGTCTGTTTCATGCCCAGAGGATCTCACTGTTTCGTGCCTCCCAGTGGTTTGTTACTGTTTTATCCTTTAGCAGCCCTGTCCGGTCCATCTCAGCCAAATCGCTTCTCAGTTTTATCAAATTTGCCTTCCCTCAGTTTAAAACATTTCCTCCTCATTTATCTCTGTCCTTTTCTGTAATAAAACTAAATCTAACCGAATTGTGGTCACCATCCCCGATATGGTCACCACTGTCTTCACTCACTTGCCCATCTTCATTTGCCAAAACTAAATTCAGAACTGCATCTCCTCTCATAGTACATGAATTTCTCACCCTCAATGTCCCTTATGTTGTTTGAAACCCAGTTGATATTGGGATAGTTAAAGTCTCATACTATTATAACCTTCCTATTCCTACAGGCAGAAATTTGACTACAAATATGTTCTTCTGTCTCCCTCTCACTATTTGGGGGCCTGTAGTACCGTCCTAGTAATGTGACTGCCCTTTTTTTGATTTCTAAGCTCAACCTGTACCCCAAGTTTGTAATATTTCTTGCAAAGTATAAATAGCTCAAACCTGTCAATTTCCTTTGCCAGACATTTTTTAATCCCCATTTCTTTTGTCTTGCTGAGTTGCTGACTACATCGCTACCTCATGTTCTACCTCCTGTTTCCTGATCTGAATCTGAACCATCTAAGTCTACACCTCTGCCATACTGGTTTCAAACCTCATCAACAGAACTAGCAAAAGGACCCGAGAGGGTATTTGTCCCACCTCTGCCCAGGTACAACCTGTCGGCCCTGTACGGGTCCCACCTTCACCAGAAATGGTCCCAGTGCCTCAAGAATCTAAATCTCTCCCTGGTACAACGTTTCTCCAGACACACATTCATCTGATCAATCCTCATATTCCTGCTGTCGCTAGCACATAGCACTGACAGTAATCCTGAGCTTACTACATTTGAGGCCCTGCATTTTAGTTTATCTCCTGACTTCCTATATTCAGCTTTTCAGGTCCTTGTCCCTTTGCTTACCTGTCGTTGGTATCTATGCATACCACAATCACTGGCTGATTACCCTCCCCCTGCAGAATGTCCTGCAGCTGCTCCCTCACATCCCTGACCCTGGCTCCAGGGAGGCAACACACCATCCTGGATTCACGCCTGCCGCCACAGAATTGCCTGTCTGTACCCCTTACTATTGAATCCCTGATCACGATAGCCCTGCCGCTTGTTTTTCTCCCCTTCTTTACAGTAGAGCCACCCATTGGGCCATGAACCTGGCTGATGCTGCTTTCGCCCCAACAAGCCATTGCACCCAGCGGTGTATATATTTGAGAGGGGGATGACCATAGGAGACACTTGCACATTGTTCCTGAACCTTTTACTTTTTCTGATGGTCACCCATTCCCTTTCTGCCAGTGTGATCCTCACCTGCAGCGTGGATTACCTTGCTAAACATGCTGTCTGTGATTTTGTCTGATGGTCACCCATTCCCTTTCTGCCTGTGTAATCCTTTCTCTACCTAGTATTTGACATTTCCACCCTGGGAAAAAGACTGACTCTCCACCCTCTCCATGCCCCTTGTAATTTTATATAACTCTATCACATTGCCCTTTAGCCTCTAACGCTAGAGGAAAAAAAAACAATCTGAGTTTGTTCAACCTCTCCTTATAGCTAATACACTAATCCAGACAACAACCTGGTAAACCTCTTGCACCCTCTCCATATCCTTCCTGTGGTGTGACAACTGGAACCGCATGCAATATTCCAAATGTGGTCTAACTGAAATTTTGTACAGCTGCAACATGACTTGCTAATTTTTATAGCCAATACCCTGACCAATGAAGAACACATGCCATCTTTACCACCTTACCCACTTTCAGTGTCTCAATGCTCCTAAGCATTCCTAAACAAAAGACCCAAAGAACTGCAGATGCTGGAAATGAGAAACCAAAACAGAAATTGCTGGAAAATCTCAGCAGCTCTGGCAGCATCTGTGGAGAGAAAGCAGAGTTAACATTTCAAGTCCAGTGACCCTTCTGAAGAAATGTTAACTCTGCTTTCTTACTACAGAACCTGCTGAGTTTTTCCAACAATTTCTATTTTTGCTCCTAAGGGTCCTGCCATTTACTGTATACTTTACTCTTGCATTTGACCTCCCAAAATGCATCACCTCACACTTGACTGAATTAAATTTGATCTGCCATTTGTCCACCCAACTTTCCAGCTGATCTATATCCTGCTGTATCCTTTCATAACCTTCCTCAATATCCACAACTCCAATTTTTGTGTCAGGTGCAAACTTACTAATCAGGCCACCAACATTTTTATCCAAGTCATTTATATATAATACAAACACCAGAGGTTCTAGCTGTGACCACTGGGTCACAGACCTCCAGTCAGAAAACTACCCCTCTACAACTGCCCTCTGTCTTCTATGGTCAAGCCAGTTTTGTATGCAACTTGCCAACTCTGTGGATCCCATGCGATTTGATCTTCTGGACCAGCCTACAATGAGGGGTCTTGTCAAATTCTTTAGTAAAGTTCATGTAGACAACATCCACTGCCCTACCCTCAATCATTTCCATCACTTCCTTAAAAAAATTAATCAAATTTCTGAGATAAGACCTCCCACGCACAGCCATGCTGACTATCCCTAATGATTCCATTCTTCTCCAAATGCAATTAAATCTTGACCCTTAGAATCTTCTCCAGGAATTTCTCTACTGCTGATGTAAGGCTCACTGGTCAGTAATTTCCTCGATTATCCTGTTGTCCTTCTTAAGGAAAGGAACAACATTGGCTATTCTCCAGTCTTCTGTGATCTCACCTGTGACTGAAGAAGATACAAAGGTGTCTATCAAGGCCTCAGCAATCTCCTCCCTTGCTGCCTCCAGTATCCCAGGATAGATCCCATCAGGTCCTGGGGACTTATCTATCTTAATATATTTCCAAACACCACCTCCTCCATATTGACATGACCCAGAGTATCAACATACCCCTCTCAAATCTTACAATCATCCTCGTCCTTCTCCTTGGTTGATACTGATGTGGTCCTTATTAAGGACCTCAGCCACTTCCTCTGGCTCCATGCATAAATTCTCTCCTTTCTCCATAAGTGGACCTATCCTTTCCAGAGTTATCTTCTTGCTCCTAAAATACATATAAAATGCCTTGGGATTCTCTGTAATCCTACTTGTCAAGGACATTTCAAGGCACCTTTTCTCCCTCCTAATTCCTTGTTTAAGTTCTTTTCTGCTTCCTTTATACTCCTCAAGGGCCTTGTTTGACCTGTTTCCTAAACCTTACATATGCTTCCTTTAGAACATAGAACATTACAGCGCAGTACAGGCCCTTCGGCCTTCGATGTTCCGCCGACCTGTGAAACCAATCTGAAGCCCATCTAACCTAAACTATTC
>NC_063340.1:91933746-91944054 GCF_021869965.1 Rhincodon typus
TTTCTGAAGAAGGGTCTAGGCCTGAAACGTCAGCTTTCCTGCTCCTCTGATGCTGCTTGGCCTGCTGTGTTCATCCAGCTCTACACCTTGTTATCTCAGATTCTCCAGCATCTGCAGTTCCGACTATCTGTGAATCCCAGAGGTGGGGTCCTTGACATAAAGGCCATATTTGACCGAATGTTGGCAACAAGGAACTCTAGCAAAACTAGTATCGATGGATATCAGAGGGAAAACTGTCTGCTGGTTGGAATCAAACCTGACACATAGGGAGATGGTCGTGGTTGTGGAAGGTCAGTCATCTCAGCTCCAGGACATCTCTGCAGGAGTTCCTCAGGGTAGTGTCCTCAGCCCAATCATCTTCAGCTGCTTCATCAATGACCTTCCCTTCATCATAAGGTCAGAAATGAGGATGTTTACTGATGATTGCATAATGTTCAGCACTATTTGCGACTCCTCAGATACTGAAGCAGTCTGTGTTCAAATGCAACAAGATCTGGACAATATCTAGGCTTGGCCTGACAGGTAGCAAGTAACATTCACTCCACACAAATGCCAGGCAATGACCATCACCAATAAGAGACAATCTGACCACCATCCATTGACGTTCAATGGTGTTACCATCACTGAATCTCCCACTATCAATACCCTGGGGGTCACCATTGACCAGAAACTCAATTGAACTCATCACATAAACATGGCAGCTACAAGAGCAGACCAGAAGCTGGGAATACTGCGGTGAGTAACTCACCTCGTGACTCCCCAAAGCCATCTACAAGGCACAAGTCAGGAGTGTGATGGAATACTCTCTACTTCCCCGGATGAGTGCAGCCCCAACAACACTCAAGAAGCTTGACACCATCCAGGACAAAGCAGCCGCTTGATTGGCATCACATCCACAAGCATTCACTCCCTCCACCACCGACGCTCAGTAGCAGCAGTGTGTACTATCTACAAGATACACTGCAGAAATTCACCAAAGATCCTTGGTGAGCCTGCCAAATCCACATCCACGTCTATCTAAAAGGGAAGGGCAACAAATATTTGGGAGCACCACCCCCTGCAAATTTTGCTCCAAGCCATTCACCATCCTGACTTGGAAATACATCACCGTTCCTTGACTGTCACTAGGTCAAAATCCTGGAATTCTTTCCCTAATGGCATTGTGGGTCAACCTACAGCACATGGACTGCAGTGGTTCAAGGAGGCAGCTCACCCCCACCTTCTCAAGGGGCAACTAGGGACAGGCAAGAAATGCTGGGCCCAGCCAGAGACACCCACATCCTACGAGTAAATTAAAAGCAAGTGCTGGTTATACAACTTTTGGTTCAGGCAGTGATGGGAGAAGCTTACAGACCAGCAAGTTAAAGCATCCAGAAAAGAAAGATTGCAAAGCAATATTCTGGTCAGAATAAGATTTATCTCAGCAAACCCTGTGACCACGGAATAGCCTTCCCAGTCTTTCCCCCCACCTCTGTCCATAATAGCCATGGCATTTTTTCCTTCAATCCCTGTCTGTGCACGCGTGTGTGCATAGAAGGGTAATTTATAACAGGGTTGGAGATTTGAACAGTCAAATTATATGTTGACTGATCATAACTGTTTAGCTTTGGCTAGAGCCTAATAACTGTTAATAAATAGTAATTCCTATAAAGTAGAAAAACCTGGTCCAATGTTTTCCTTTAAGCAGAGTCTAAAAGCCTGGGAAATTGAAGGATTCTCCCTGTTTTATAAAATCTTTTAGCTTTTGTGATGCCTGTGAGAATAGCAGTTCTTCATTTCCTGTGCAATACCCCAGTCAGAGGTAACAGCAGTCATTCCAAAAAGGAGGAGATCTGGTGATGCAGTGGTAGTGTCCCTATCTCTGGACCAAAGGTTCAAGTCCCATTTGCACCAGAGGTGTGTCATAACACCTCCATCCAGGTTGTTTAAAAATATACATAATTCAAAAGGACGTTCAGGAAAAGAGGGCATAAGCACAAATAAAAGTAAAGTTGCTATGGTCCCAGAGGACTCTCTCATGAGAGAGAGAGAGAGAGAGAGCTGTGGTGCGAAGTTTAACCTAAGGGTCACTGCACCTCAGGTGAACAGGGAGATTTAAGGCAGGATCTTCATGGTAACTTCAGTCAGTGCAGGAATAGAACTCTCACTGTTGGCATCACTTTGTGTCACAAACCAGCTGTCCAACCAACTGAGCTAACCAGCATGCACTAACCAAAATCACAACCAAGTCAACCATTTGTCTTCAGTTCAATGGCCTTTCACCCAACATTCTCTCTTATGGAACCTTATGTAATGCCTTCTGGACATCCATATAGAGACATTACCTTGTCTTCCACTTCAGTTACTTCCTTCAGAAATCTCATTTGTTTGATTGACAAGGTCTATTTTTTTCAAATTCTGTTTTGTCTCTAATCAGCTCAGTTTCTCTGAAGTATTCAATCATTCTGATAATCAATTCTCAATGCACCCCCACAACAGATGTTGGAGCAACGGATTTGGAATTTCCTGAGTTATACTTTAACTATGGAGTTTGCAATTTTCTAATCTAATTGGGAAGTTTGTGAAGCACAAGTAATTTGTAAAATCATGACCAAAGAATTTAAATTTCTTCACCTACTTCCTGTAAGTTGTGTGCTGGAAATCTTCAGGTCCCAGGAATTTGTCAGTCTTTGTCCTCTCATCCATCATTCCTAACACTCCCTCAGTCCACTGTGGCACCTTCCCATATAATCTCAGAACATATCTCACTCGCACACACACACACCTATTTACCCTCTCGCTCCTCCCTGTCTGAGTGCCTTCCAGGTGATTTGTATTTCTTTTAATCTAGTCTGTTTATCTAGTCCAGTGTATTTGCTGCTCACAAGGCCAAGTAATTGAGTTAGAGAGTGAGGTTTTTGATTGATATGGGGATCAAGGGTTATGGGGAGAAGGCAGGATAATGGGGTTTAGAAACACATCAGCCATGATCAAAGAAGAAGGGCCTAGGCCCGAAACGTCAGCTTTCCTGCTCCTCTGATGCTGCTTGACCTGCTGTGTTCATCCAGCTCTACACCTTTTTATCTCTAGCCATGATCAAATGGTGGAGCAGACTCAATTGGCCAAATGGCTTAATTTTGCTCCTATATTTTATGGTCTAATAGTCTCCTTTACACTGGAGAGACCAAGCACTGACTGTGCGGCCGCTTTGCAGGAACACGTCCGCTCTGTCTATAAGAATGAACCTGACCTCCAGTTACAGCCATTTTAATAAACCCCCTTGCTCCCATCCTGGGCTGGCTGCAGTGTCCCACTGAAGCCTAATGCAAGCTGAGGAAACAGCACCTTGTTTTCCTCTTAGGCAGTCTACAGATAAGACTCTGCATTGAGTTCAACAACTTCTGACCATTAACTCTGTCCTCCATTTTGTTTCTGATTTTTGCAATGTGCTAGTCTGAATATTTTTCGTTTTTTGCTTCCAACAGAGCCACTCATTATTCTGCCATTGATACCTACTCTAGACGAATCCTTTGTTTCTTTACTAATACATCATCACACCCTCTGTCTTTTGTTCCACAGCATCTTTGTGATTTAATTTCTCCCAGCCCCTATCCTAGCCCAGACCTCCATTCTCCCCTGTTCTAGCTCCCGTAGTTAAGAAGGCTCACATGTGACTAGAAATGTTAATGCTGTTTGTGTTTAACTCTGTGGTAGTGATAATATCACTGAACCCCAGGCTAACGTACTGAGGAAGGGTCACCGAACCCAAAATGTTAACTCTGATTTCTCTTCATAGATGCTGCCAGACCTGCTGAGCTTTTCTAGCAATTTCTGTTTTTGTTTCTAATGTACTGGGACGTTGATTTGGATCCACCATTGCAAGTGGTGAAATTGGAATTCAATAAAATCTGAGATAGAAAGCCTTTCCAGTTACAACCATGTAACCACTGTCAATTTGTCATAAAACCCATTGTTGTCCTTTAGGGAGAGAAATGTGACATCCTTGCCCAGTCTGGCAGATTCCAGACCCACAGCAAATCCTTAACTGCCCTCTGAAATGGTCAAGCGAGACACTTAGTTCAAGGGCAGTAAGGGATGGACAATAAACTCTGGCCTAGCCAGTCACATCCACAATCCCATGAATGAAATAAGATTGGAGACCTGCTGACTATTTACAGTACTTTGTATTTATTTCTCTATTTCGATTTTTAAAAAAATTTATGTATTTACAACTGCTACTTGGTTTAAATTACTTAAACTCTGTTTCTCGCTCTGAGTGAATCTGCATCTTACAAATTTACCTTAACTCTTTTCAACTCAAACCTCTACAAGCCCTGTTTAATATCCCTCCCCCCAATTATTTATTGTGTAAAACCTTACTCGGACAGTGATGTGAAGCTCAGTAGTTACTAGGAATGTCCTTACTGAAATAGTGTAGTCAAGGATTGCCTAGGTGAACTATGATGGGAGATTGAAATGTGTGGGCTGGCATGGAGAAGCTTTGGAGAGAGTTGGAAGTGTTTGAATAGATGGGGAGAAGGTTAGGGAGAGTGCAGGAAGTCATAGTGGAGAGTGACAGGATCTGTGTTTCACGTGAATAAGGTGAATGGTCATTGTGGAAGGAGGAGCTGAGAACATTTTGGGATCTGTATGCAATTTATTGCTCTGTCTTCAATCCAACCTTTCTCTCTCTGTCTCCTTTGCAGATGGGGAAGTTGTTTATTATCTCTATGGAACCAGCGACCTTGTCACCATTTTGTTCTATATTTGCATCACCATTATCCTACATGCAGTTGTCCAAGAATATGCACTTGATGTAAGCAACTGAGGAATGGGCATGAAGGGGGAGGGGGATCAAGGAGGGGGAGAAGAAGCAAAGCATGGTGGATGGAGGGGAGGGAGGGAGGAGGACCTGGGATGGTGAGATGGGCAGTTAGAAGGGTAGGGGGACAAGTGAGGGAAAATTATTTAAACTGAGAAGGTGTGTTATTGTTTACTATATATTGATTTGTGTTATATTCAGTTTTGAGCACTGAAGAAAACTACATTGAAACTATGGTTGAATGAGGAGATATAAATAAATATTGGATTGAATAAAGATTGGCTTCAGTTCTGTCTTCCATCATCTACATTTCCAGAATAAAGCAGTGTTCTGCTTTTACATTTCAGAAATTAAACAAACGGCTACATCTGTCGAAGATCAAACACAGCAAATTGAATGAGTCGGGTCAGTTAATAGTCCTTCATCTCACCTCTGGAATCTGGGGCTTTTACATCGTTGTGACAGTAAGTGGATGTTGACAGTCTGAACAGACCCTTTACTTTCACCCATCCGACCTCTCTTACACTCTCTCAAACCATCACTATGATCTTAACCCCACCCCTCACACTCACCTTTTCCATTTCTGTGGTCCCCTGTCTTCTCCTCTCTGTTTCCTCAGCAGTCATTGCTGATTTTTAATGATGTTTTTTACAGGAAGGTTATGTGACTAACCCGAGCAGTCTCTGGGAGAAGTATCCTCATACCGAGCTCTCGTAAGTCTCAGCTTCTTGTTCAATCCCACCTCCTGGGAGTACAGCTCTGACTGTAATTTAACAGCTGGCTGCTCGGTTTGTTTTGAGTAGTGGATTATGGTTGTTCTGTGAGGGTAGAGGGTGACTTGAGGATGTAGTGGGAGAGGAGAATGGAGGCGGGAGTGGATGGGTTTGGGGGAATTGGATGTTGCAAAGGGTCCCAGTGGTTCGAAGGAGGTCTGAAGATGATTGAGTGATGTAATTCTGAGGGGACACAGCAGCCCATCACTAATTTGGTGTCAGTCAACGATAGATTAGTGACAAGAGGCCGCTCATTAGCACCGACGACTGCCTGTTCACCGTCACAACCAGCTGCTAAATGTTGTCGTGTGTTCAACCAGGATAGAGTGGAACCTTTGTACATCAACCTAAACCTGGCCAAATGTCAGAGAGCAGCGCTGGGAGCAGTGCAGCTAGAACATTGGGGCCATGGAGTTTGGGGAAGTGAGCAACTGGATTTTGTGCTGACATTATCTCCATTTCTCCACAGTTTCCAGGTGAAATTTTTTTTCCTGTGCCAGCTCTCCTACTGGATACACTCACTACCGGAGTTATACTTCCAAAGAGTACGGAAAGTAAGTTCCAAAATGTTCCTGACTGGATCTGTCCCGAGAGTGTTTGATGGGGACAGTTTCAAAGAAGCTTTTACTCTTTATCTAACCCTGTGCTGCCCTTGTGCTGAGAGTGTTTGATGGGACAGCATAGAGGGAGCATTACTTTCAGTTTGAAGGAATAGAATGAGCCTTAATCTGTTTCTAACCCCATGGTGCAACTGTCCTCGGAGTGTTTGATGGGGATAATGTCAAGGGAGCTTTAGTTTCAGTTTAAAAGAGCAGAGGGCGCTTTACTTGTATCTAACTCGGGTGCTGTACCTGCCCTGGGAGTGTTTGATGGGGATAGTGTAGCTGGTTCAGTTTTAATTTGCCCACTTTTGAGCCGTGACCAGACAGGGTCCTTTATTCAGTGAGGTGGGTATTTGGGACAGTGTGTTAGGCTATGGTGGAATGTTACAGTGTATTCATATGGTCCATTGTCTCTCTGGCAGGAGGAGATTCCACGACAGCTGCAGTACATCGGTCTCTACCTCCTGCACATTGCAGGCGCTTACCTACTCAAGTAAGACTGGTTTGCAGTGACCCATTGTTGTGCATTGAGCGAAGGGAATGATCATCAGAGTGCAGCCCAGCAGGGTGAAGTCATAGGTCTCAGAATCAAATGGACAGCAGCAACATGGATACAAAGTTGGCTGAAAGTCAGAAAACAGATTAGTGCTTCATAGATATTTTACAGGCTGGAGGAGGTTTGTAATAGAGTTCTCCAGGATCAGTATCGGGATCCATGTTTTTCCTCATGATCTGGATCTTGGTGGATTATTTGAAAGCGTATGGATGGTACTCTTATGATCCCAGCTGATATTATTACCAGACAATTCAAGTCCCACACTGAAATCTGTCTTGTTAGATTTGTTTTACAGTTTAAACAAAGTGCTCTCTCACTGAAACATGAGCCCCCACTGCTTCAGATTTGGTTTTAGCAATAAAACAAAAGGTCACTAAGCAAAAGAAAACCAGTATAGCAAAAGTTAGTGGCAGATCAGAGGATTGGGAGCGTAACATATAGGAGCAGATTTAGGCCATTTGATCATGGCTGATATGTTTCTCAGACCCATTCTCCTGTCTTCTCCCTAGAACCTTTAATCCCCTGACTAATCAAAACCCTATCTATTCTCTGTCTTAAATGCACTTAATGACTTTGCCTCCTGCAGCAATGAGTTCCATAGATTCGGCATCCTCTGGCTGAAGAAATTCTTCCTGATCTCAGTTTTAACGGGTTGTCCCTTCGCTCTGAGGCTGTGCCCCGGGTACTAGTCTCTCCTACCGGTGCAAACGTCTTCTCCATGTCCAGTCAATCCAGGTCACTCAGTATTCTCTAAGTTTTAATCAGATTCTCCCCTCATCCTTCTAAGCTCCATTGACAATAGCTGCAGAGTTCTCAACAGCTGCTCATATGACAAGTCCTTCGCCCCAGGATCATTTTTGTAAACCTCCTGCAGACCCCCTCCAGCTCCAGCACATCGTTCCTTAGATACGGGGCCCAAAACTGCTCACAATATTCCAAATGTGGTCTGACCAAAGCCTTATACAGCCTCAGCAGTACAACCCTGCACTTGTATTCTAGCCTTCTCAAAATTAATGCTAATGTTGCATTTACCTTCCTAACTGCCAGCTGACCCCGTAAGTTAACGTTCAGAGAATCCTGAACTGGGACTCCCAAGTCCCTTTGTGCTTCAGATCTCTGATGCCACGTACATGTGAGGTCATCCATTTTGGTAGGAGTAACAGTAAAATGGACTATGATTTAAAAATGGTAAAAAACTGCAGCATGCTGCTGTGCAGAGGGACCTGGGTGTCCTTGTGCATGACGCACAGAAGGTTGGTTTGCAGGTGCAGCAGATAAATAAGGTGACAAATGGAATATTGTCCTTCATTGCGAGAGGGATGGAGTTTATAAACAGGGAGGTTATGCTGCAGCTGTATAGGGTCCTGGTGAGGCCACACCTGGAGTACTGTGTACAGTTTTAGTCTCCTCACTTGAGAAAGGATGTACTGGTACTGGAGGAGTTGCAGAGGAGGTTCACTAGGTTGATTCCGGAGTTGAGAGGGTTGGCTTATGAGGAGAGATTGAGTAGACTGGGACTGTACTCATTGGAATTTAGAAGAATGAGGGAGGATCTTATAGAAACATCTAAAATTATGAAGGGAATAGATAAGATAGAAGCAGGTAGGTTATTTCACTGGCAGGGTGAAACTAGGACAAGAGAGCATAGCTTCAAAATAATGGTGGCTAGATTTAGGACTGAGCTGAGGAGGAACATCTTAACCCAAATGGTTATCAATCTGTGGAATTCCCTGCCCAGTGAAGCAGTTGTGGCTACCTCATTAAATGTTTTTAAGACAAAGACAGAGATTTTTGAACAGTAAAGGAATTAAGGGTTCTGGTGAGTGAGCAGGTAAGTGGAGCTGAGTCCATGAAAAAATCAGCCATGATCTTATTGAATGGTGGAATGGGCTTGACAGACCAGAAGGTCTATTCCTGCTCCTATTTCTTATGTTCCCATTTAGAATATAATCTATGCCTCTATTCTTCTTACCAAAGTGCATTACCTCGCACTTGCCCACATTATATTCCATCTGATTCTTCCTTGCACATTTTCCTGGCCTGTCCGAGTCCTTCGGTTTGTCCCTCCACCTATCTTTGTCATTTGCAAACCTACCAACAATGCCCTCAGTTCCTTTATCCAGATCATTAATGTATAACGTGAATAGCTGTGGTCCCACCATCGACCCCTGCAGAACTTCACTAGTCACCGATGACATCCTAAAATAGACCCCTTTGTCCCCACTCTGTTTTCTACCAGTCTGCCATCCTCCATTCATACCAACACCTTGCCCCTAACCCCATGGGCTCTTATTTTATTCAGCAGCCTCCTATGCAGCACAATGTCAAACCCCTTCTAGAAATCCAAATAGGTCATGTCCACTGGCTCTCCTGTGTCCAACTTGCTCATTACCTCTTCAAAGAATTCTGACAGATTTGTCAGGAATGATCTTCCCTTGATGAAGCCGTGCTGACTGTGCCCTGTTTTACCGTGCACTTCCAAACTCTATAATCTCATCCTCAATAATATTAATGATTTGGATGAGAATGTACAAGTCATGATTAGTAAGTTTGTGGATGACACCAAAATAGGTGGTATCATGGACAGTGAGAAAGGTTATCAGAAATTGCAACAGGATCTTGATCAACTGTGGAAGTGGGCCGAGAAGTGGCAAATGGAGTTTAATACGGATAAGTGTGAGGTATTGCATTTTGGAAAGTCAAATCAAGGTAGGAGTTTCATGTAACAGCCTTAAGGAGTGTAGTGGAACAGAGGGATCTTGGAGTTGAGGTGCACAGTTCTCTGAAAGTGGAATCACAGGTAGACAGGGCTGTGAAGGAGGCTTTTGGCACACTGGCCTTCAGCAGTCAGGGCGTTGAGTATAGAAGTTGGGAAGTTATGATGAAGTTGTGCAGGACATTGGTGAGGCCACTCTTGGAGTATTGTGTTCAGTTTTGGTCACCTCGCTATAGGAAAGATGTTATTAAACTGGAAAGAATGCAGAAGAAATTTACAAGGATGTTGCCAGGACTCGAGGGACTGAGTTATAGGAAGAGGTCAGACAAGCTAGGACATTTTTCTTTAGAGCGTAGGAGACTGAGGGGTCTCTGAGAGAAGTCTATAAGATCATGAGAGGCATGGATAGGGTGAATGTACTCAGTCTTTTTCCCAAGGTTGGGGAGTCGAGGACTAGAGGGCATCAGTTTAAGGTAAGATGAGAAAGAATACATGGGAACCTGAGGGGCAACTATTTTACACAGAGGCTGGTATGCATATGGAATGAGCTGCCAGGGGAAGTGGTTGAGGTGGGTACATTAACAACATTTAAAAGTCATTTGGACGAATACATGGATAGGAAAAGTTTAGAAGGATGTGGGCAAAGTGCAGGGAAATGGGATTAGTGCAGATGGTTGGCATGGACCAGTTTGGGCCGAAGGGCTTGTCTCTGCACTGCAGCACTCTAGGACTCAAATCTTACCAATGATCGAGGTCAGGCCAACCAACCTGTAGTTTCCTGTCTTCTGTCACCATCTTCTTAAACAGGGGTGTTATATTAGCTATTTTCTAATTGTGTGGGACCTTCCCCACACCCCCCC
>NC_063340.1:91944154-91963265 GCF_021869965.1 Rhincodon typus
CACGGGCAGAATGTGCAAACTCCACACAGACAGTCGCCCGAGGCTAGGATCAAGCCCAGGTCCCTGGCACTGAGAAGCAGCAATGCTAATCACTGAGCCACCGTGCCACCCATGGAATGCATCAAAACCAAAGTCAAGCCAAACTGATCACATGCACTGGCTCTCCATTGTCTAACTAACTCATTACCTCCTGAAAGAATTCTAACAGATTTATCAGGCATGACCTCCCCTTGACAAAGCATGCTGACTCAGTCCTATTTTATCATGCACTTCTGAGTCCTCCACAATCTCATCTTTAATAATGGGCTCTAAAATCTTACCAACAACTGAGATCAGACTAACTGGCCTATAATTTCCTGTCTTCTGCCTCCCTCCATTCTGAAACAGGGGTGTAACATTAGCTGTTTTCCAGTCCTCTGGTACCTTTCTAACCCACCTGTGACTCCTGAAAGATCATCACCAACACTTCCACAATCTCCTCAGCTATCTCCTTCAGAACACTGGGGTTTAGTCCATCTAGTCCCGGTGATTTATCCACCTTCAGACCTTTCAGCTTCCCCAGCTCCTTCTCCTTCTCCTCCTTAGTGATGACCACTACACTCACCTCTGACCCCTGACTCTCTTGAAGTTCTGGTATGTTGCTGGTGTCTTCCACCATGAAGATTGATGCAAAGTACCTAGTTAGTTCCTTTGCCATTTCTTTGTTCCCCAATAAAAGATAACCAAGGCTATAATATGGGGGGAAAAAAGAATTATGGAGTACAATTAATATAAAAGTGACGGTAACAGCTTCTTTACACATATAATTAGAAAAAGAGAGGCAGCAATGACTCAGAATGAAGCTGGGATATAATCATTTGGAGCCAGGAAATGACTGAAAATTTGATAAAATACTTCCTTCTGTTTTCATGGTAGAAGGCACTAATAGCATTACAAAATGACTAAATAGTCCAGGGCATAAGCAGATGAGGAAATAAATACAATGACTATCACTAGATGGAGAAAAGGATTAGGGTAAACTCATGGAGCTGAAGGTAGCTATGTTCCCTGGACCTGATGGAAAGTATCCTAGAATATTAAAGGAAGTAGCTACAGAGATAGTGGATGCACTTGATGGTAATCTTCCAGGAATCCTTTGCTTCTGGAATAGTAGGAGAATTAGAAAACCACCAATATAACACATTCGCTTATAAAGAGACCAAAAAGAAAGGTAACTATGGCCAGTTACCTCAACATTTGTAATTGGAAACATATTTAAAATATTAAGAGGTATTATTAAGGATGTAATTATTATAAGGGATCATTGCAGAGGTCACAATTATTTACAATATGCATTAATGATTTAGAGTCATAGGGTCATACAGCATAGAAACAGACCCTTTGGTTCAACCTGTCTGCACTGACCAGATATCCTAAGCTGATTTAGTCCCTTTTGGCAGTATTTGGCCTGTATCCACCTCAATCCTTCCTAAATGTACTTTTGTCAAATTTGCAGATGACGCAATAGTAGTTAGGAATGCAAATAGTGAGAATGACAGAGTCTGCAAAGGAACGTAGACTGATTAAGTAGGTAGGTATAAACTTGGCAGATGGAATATAATGTGGGAAAGTTTGGTGTTATGTATTTTGGCAGGAGGAATAGAGGAGCTGAATATTATTTAAATGGGGAAAGACATGGAGAGATACTGCTGAAGGTTTCAGAACACAGGGAATTGGGGCTGCTAGTGCATGAATCACTGCGCTGTTGAGGCTGGGTCATTAAGAATCTTCAAGGCTAAAGTGGACAGATTTTCGATCCGTAAAGGAATCGAAGGCTATGGAGTTATGAGGAAAATGGAGTTGAGAATTATCAGATCAGCCATGATCTTATTGAATGGTGGAGCAGACTTGATGGGCTCAATGACCTCCTTCTGTTTCTATGTCTCATCAACAAAAGAAGTTAAGATAAAATGTAATAACACGTAACTACTTTCATATAATACAGGTTTAAAGATTTTTGGAACACACGGTAAAATCATAGTCCCATTAATCCCAAACGGACTCCTTTATATGACTCACGCCAGAGAGCATTCCCTTCTCTGTCACCCCTACAAGGCTCAATTTAACCAGCTTTACCTCCCAGTGGTTGAGCATCCAAGTCCTCTTCAGGAACCTTTCATACAACTGAACTTAAGCATTCTCAGCTTCAAAAGTCCCTTCAGGCTTATTGCTTTTGGTATGGAACTTTGACTAAATTCCTTATATTGAAATAATTTGGTTTTGACAATTCTAAACCATCTTCTCCCTCACTCAACGGCAGTTGCTTACAAATTTAGCTTCAGCTAAGAAACACGCAGAACTGCCCAATCTGGAACTAAAAATAACCCTTTTTCTCCCCAAGCCATGGGGCATTTCCTTGAATCAAAAAAAATCAACTCTTCACCTTCTAAACTGGACCCTAACGCGCAACTGTTCATCTTGTTGAACTGTTTGCATGTAAAATTCTCCCAAAGTAAACAAGAACACATTACTTTCCAGGATGTCTCTCTCTGAGTTTAAAAAAAAATCACCGTGGCTAGAGATACACTTACAAGTTAATCATTAAACTGCTTCAGATCCACAAAAATCCCATATGCCACTCATTCAAATTCAAAAATCAGGCAGTGTGAAAGTATATATAAATCACATACCTTGCATCCCAATGCCGAATCTGTAAACTGTGAAAAAGACAATGTAACATTTTAAAAAGGCATTTACAAGGGGATGAAGTGGGTGAATGGGTGGCAGATAATGTTCCATGGGGAGAAGTATGAAGTGATTCATTTTTGTAGGAAGAACATAAAGAGGCAGTATAAAAGAAAGGGTACAGTATTTAAAGTGGGTGCAGGAGCAGAGGGATCTGGGTTTATCTGTGCACAGATCATTGAAGATAACAGGACAGGTAGAGGGGTGGCCAATAATACAGACAGTGCCCTTGACTTTATTAGTAGTGGCATAGAGTACAAGAGCAAGGTGGTGATAATGAACTTGTTCAAGACACTTGCTGGAGTGTTCTATACAATTCTGGGCACCGCATTATAGTAAAGATGTGAGTGCACTTTTTGGGGGGGTGGGGTGGGAAGAGAGAGAGAGAGGATTATGAAATGGTTCGCCACATCTGGAGTATTGTGTCCAGTTCTGGTCGCCTCATTACAGGAAAGATTCGGAAAAGGTGCAGAGGAGATTTACCGGGATGTTGCCTGGAATGGAGGGAAGGTCTTACAAGGAAAGGTTGAGAGAGCTAGGGCTTTTCTCTTTAGAACGACGAAGGATGAGAAGTGACTTGATAGAGGTGTACAAAATGATCAGAGGTATAGATAGAGTAGACAGCCAGAGACTTTTTCCTAGGTTGGAGGTAGCTATTACGAGGCGGCATAGTTTTAAAGTGAGTGGAGGTAGATATAGGGGAGACGTCAGAGGTAGGTTCTTTACTCAGAGAGTGATGGGGGTGTAGAATGCATTGCCGGAGAGGGTAGTGGATTCAGCCTCATTAGGAGCATTTAAGCGGCTATTAAATAGGCATATGGATGATAGTATAAGGTAGCGGTGGAGGTTAGATAGACCTTGGGTTTCGGATAAAAGTTTGGCACAACATCGTGGGCCAAAGGGCCTGTACTGTGCTGTACTGTTCTATGTTCTAAATTGGTCCCAGGAATTGGCAGCTTCAGTTATGAGGAAAGATTGAAGAAGATTGTTTTCTTTGGTGAGAAGAAGGTTGAGTGGAGATTTGATGGACATTTTCAAAATCATGAAGGGTCTTGATAGAAGGAAAAAGGAGAAAATGTTTCCCACTCGGAATGATTGAGAATCAGAGGACACTGATGTGACAGGAGGGAAACATGTGTCTCCCTGCTATAGGAAAGATGGTATTAAACTTGAAAGGATGCAGAAAAGATTTACAAGGATATTGCCAGGTTTGGAGGGTGTGAGCTACAGGGAGAGCCCGAATAGTCTGGGGCTATTTTCCCTGGAGTGTTGGAGATTGAGGGATGACCTTAGAGGTTTATAAAATCATGAGGGGGCTGAATAGTGTGAATAGCCAAAATCTTTTTCCAAGGTGGGGGAGTTCAAAACTAGAGGTCATGGGTTTAAGGTGAAAGGGGAAAGATTTAAGAGGGACCTAAGGGGCAACCTTTTCACACAGAGGGTGGTGCATGTATGGAATGAGCTGCCAGAGGAAGTGGTGGAGGCTGGTACAATGATAACATTTAAAAGGCATCTGGATGGGTATATGAATAGGATGGGTTTAGAGGGATATGGGCCAAATGCTGGCAAATGGGACTAGATTAAATTAAGAAATCTGCTTGGCATAGACAGGTTGGACTGAAGGGTCTGTTTCCATGCTGTATTGCTCTATGTCTCTATGACACAGTGTTTGGGTCTGAAAAGGACGAATGTGCAGGATCTTAGGGAGAAGTGAGGCGAATGGCATTGAGCGAGATGCTCAATAGAGACTCAGTGCAGACATGATGGGCTGAATGGCTACCTCCTCAACTGGAACAATTCTCTGATTCTGGATCAAAGTGCAAGTCAGCAGGATGAGGGGTCAACAGTCAGTCTGAGGTTGAGAATGTGGAAGCGGTACTAACTGGTTATGTCTCCTCTCTAGTTTGACACGGTTGGGAGTTCTGCTGTTGGTGTTACAGAGCGTGGCAGAGCTGGTGTTTCACACAGCCCGTTTATTCTACTTCATCCATGAGAACAACCAGAAGTTGTGAGTATAAGCTCAGCAAGTGGTGTTACAGCTAGGATTTGTTGGTCTGGTACTGAGAAAGGTACCACTTGGCTCCAAGATGTTGCAAGGAGGAAATTGTACAAAGATATGAAGGAATGTAGAAGAAAGGATCAATCATTGTCTCATTACATCGTCCCCTCAGCACTGACCCCCCGACAGCGCGGCGCCCCCTCAGCACTGACCCCCCGACAGCGCGGCGCCCCCTCAGCACTGACCCCCTGACAGCGCGGCGCCCCCTCAGCACTGACCCCCCGACAGCGCGGCGCCCCGTCAGCACTGACCCCCCGACAGCGCGGCGCTCCGTCAGGGATGCACTGTATGTCTTAGTTTGGGTTACATTTTGATCGATGCTTTCAGCTGCAAGTCTCTGAGGTACGGATTGGAATAACAGACAGAAATGGGCAGAAGTTGTGATGTTGGAATGGGACCATTTGTTCACTGCTCTCTCTTTTTGAATAGTTTTAATGCCTGGGCAGTTGTCTTTGTTATGACCCGTCTAATGACCTTAACTCTGACTGTGTTGGTCGTGGGGTTTGGACTCTCCCGTGTTGAACATCAGACCTTTGATATGGACAAAGGAATCTTCAACAGCCTTCCTATTCGGTGAGTCCAGTTTCGAGCCTGTCCCTCAGTTTGCCTCGCTCTACTCCTGGACAGGCAGTAAATGGTAGGCCTTGTCAGTGATGCCCTGAATTTAAAAAAAGACTTATTTATTCTTGGGAAGTGGATATAACTGTCTGGGCCAGTATTTATTGCCCATCCCCAGGTGCCCTTGAGAAGGTGATGATGAGCTGCCTTCTTGAACTGCTGCAGTCTGTGTGCTGTAGGTTGACCCACTATGCCCTTAGGGAGGGAATGCCAGGATTTTGACCCAGCGACAGTGAAGCAACAGCAACATATTTCCAAGTCAGGATGGTGAGTGACTTGAAAGGATGACATTTCTATGGGAAAGCGAAGGTGCTGTGGTAAAATACCGGATTTGTCATCCAGACTAGGAAGTTGAAGCTTAAATTGTGCCAGGTGAGGTCAGCAAGTGGAATGTATAATCTGTTATGTGTGAGAAGTGATGGATCTTACCGGTATCCCAGATGATCATGTGGCAGATAGTCCTCCCAACTGTAGAAACCTGAGCTCCAGCTTTCAGAGCTCACACAGCAGCTGGAGACACTGTGACGTATCAGTGAGGCTGGGAGTTACATGGACAGCATGTTAGAGAGAAGGTCACACCACAACTCAAGGGACTGGAGGAAAGAAGGGACTGGGTGGCCTCCAAGCAGTTCAAGAGGATCACACAGGTAATGCAGGAGCCCCTGAGGTTCTCTCTCAAATCGGTTTTCCATTTTGTAAGCTGACCATACAGGAGAAGAGGAATAGCATAGTGGGAGCGATGGTGATAGTTAGAGGAGCATGCAGGCATATGTGCAGCTGCAGATGGGACTCCAGAATGCTGTGTTGCCTTCCTGGTACCAGGATCGGGGTGTCACTGAGCAGCTGCAGGGCATCCTGGACAGGGAGGGTGATAAGACAGAGACCGTGGTACACAACAGTACCAACAATATAGAAACGGTAGATTGAGGGATGATTTCTTACAGGTAGGTAGCAAACTAAAGAGCAGGATCTCAAAGGTTGTAATCTCTGATCATTCCCAGTGCAACATGCCAGTGAGTACAGAAATAGGAGTATAGGTCTGATGAATATGTGGCTTAAGGATTTATTCAGCAGACAGGGTTTTAAATTCCTGGATGAAAGGTTCTGATGAAGGGTCATTGGACCCGAAATGTCAACTCTGCTTTCTCTCCACGTGTGCTGCCAGACTTACTGTGTTTTTTCTAGCAGTTTCTGTATCACTGAGGCAGTTTCTGGGGAAAGTTGGATCTGTACAAACAAGGCGGCCTACACCTGAACCAGATTGGGACCAATATCCTTGTGGATAAGTTTGCCAGTGCTCTTAGGAGGGATTTAAAATAGTTCACCAGACACAGTGTTAGTACATAAAGACGACCCATACTTTAGTAAAATGAATAAAGGCTGAGCAAGTTGAAGGGAGTAAAGCGAGGCTGGATGGCCTCTACTTCAATGCTAGGAGTATTGTAGGGAAGACAAGATGAATTAAGGGCATGGCTTGCCATGTGAAATTGGATGTTGTTGCCATTTGAGAGGCATGGTTCAGGGAGGGGCAGGACTGGCAACTCAACATTCTGCAGTATAAAATCTGCATGCATAGAGGGGAGGGTGTCAAAGAGAAGGTAGTGTTGGATTATTAATAAAGGAGTCAGCTACTGCAGTAACGAGGCATGGAAGGGTCTTCAAATGAGGCTTTGTGGGTAGAGTTTAGGAATATATTATATATATTATATTATATATTATATGTATTATAGACCCCCCAACAGTCAACGGGCAATAGAAGAACAGGTATGTAATCAATTCACTGAAATACGTAAAAACAATAATAGGACAGTTATATTAGGGGACTTCAACTACCCTGACATTAAACAGGATAACAAAAATGCAAAGGTTAGCATATACGGAGTATAGAGAATTCTTAAGAGGAAAATCAGGAGGCAGAGATAGCCTTGGCAGATAAAGTTAAGGATAATCCAAAGAGATTCTACAAGTAAATCAGGAGCAAAAGAGCAACTAGGGAGACAGTAGGGTCCCTCAAAGATCAAAGAGGTCGTCTATGTGTGGAACCACTGGAAATGAGAGAGATACTAATTAAATATGTCATGTCAGTTTTTACTGTAGAGAAAGAAATGGAGGCTAGGGAACCTGGGGAAACAAATATTGACATCTTGAAAATGTTCCATATTACAGAAGAGGAGGTGCTAGAGGTCTTAAAAAATATCAAGGTGGATAACTCTCCAGACTTGCTCATGTGTATCCCAGGATGTTATGGGAAGTTAGGGAGGAAATTGCAGGGCCCCTAGCAGAAATATTTGTATCACGTACAACCGTGGGTGAGGTGTACGACGACTGGAGGGTGGCTAATGTTCGGCCTTTATTTAAGAAAGGCGGTAAGGAGACTCTTGATATTATAGACTGGTGAGTTGTTGGAGGGGGTTCTGAGAGATAGGATTTGTATCAATTTGGAGAGGCAAGGGCTGATTATGGATAGTCAACTTGTGTGGGGGAAATAGTGTCTCTCAAACTTGATTGAGTTTTTTGAAGAGATGGCCGAAAAGATAGATGAGGTCAGAGTGGTAGATGTTGTCAACATGGACTTTAGTAAAGCCTTTGACACTTTTTTTAAAAAATTCATTCAAGGGATGAAGGCGTGGCTGGCTAGGCCAGCATTTATTGCCCAGAGGGCAGTTAAGAGTCTTGGTTCTGAAGTGACATGTAGGCCAGACCAGGTAAGGATGGCAGTTTCCTTCCCTAAAGGACATTGGTGAACCAGATGGGTTTTTCCTGGCAATCGACAATGGATTCACAGTCGTCATTAGACTCTTATTTCCAGATATTTACTGAATTCAAATTCTGCCATCTGCCATGGTGGGATTCGAACCCAGGTCCCCAGAACATTACCTGGGTCTCTGGATTAGCAGTCCAGTGATGATGCCAGTAGGCCATTGCCTCCCGTCAGGTTCACATGGTAGACTGATAGGTAAAGTTGAATCACAAGGGATTCAGGGAGAGTTTGCCAATTGGACACAAAATTGGCTTAACGGCAGCAGACAGAGAGTGATGGTGGGTGGTTATTTTTCGTGCTGAAGGCCTGTGACTGGCATTATTCCACAGGGATTGGTGCTGGGTCCATTGTTGTTTGTCATATATAATAACAATTTGGATGAGAATTTAGGAGGCATGGTTAATAAGTTTGCAGATGACACCAAGATTGGTAATATAGTCAACAGGAGGAAGGTTATCTAAGATTACAAAGAGATCTTGATCAATTGAGCCAATGGGCTAAGAAGTGGCAGATGGAGCTTAAATTGGATAAATGCAAGGTACTGTAGTAAGAGATCGGATTGTAGTAAGAGAGGGTAAAGATATCTGCGAATACTCCTGCCAGCTGGTCCACACAGGATCAGAGTGCCTGGCCAGGGACTCCATCCTGGCTGGTCGCTTTTTGTGGGTTCACCCTCAGGAAGGCTGATCTGTTATCTGTAGTGGTCTCTCTCGGTGCAGGTACATCTGAGCCTGATGGGATAGGTGACATCATTTCATTGACCTTCTGTTCAAAGTTAGCGTAGAATACAATAATTTTGTTGGATAGAGATGTACTGTTGCCCACGATTCTGTTTGACTTTGCTTTATAGCCTGTTATGTCGTGTAAGCTGACTGAGGTCTATAAAGAGTGAGGGACATGGACAGTGGGGATAGAAAGCAACTTAAATCCATCAGTTTAATGGTCAGTAACAACGGGACATGATGTTAAGGTGGTCGGTAAAAGGTTCAGAAGGGATTTGTGGTCAGGCGGAGGGTGGTGGGAATTTGGAATGTACTTTCTGGGAGGCCAGTTGAGGCAGGAGTCCTCATAAACTTTTAAAAAGGACTTGGATGAGTATTTGAAATGTCAGTATTTGAGGTTGTAGGCCGAGTGCTGGAAAGTGGGACTAGTGTAGATTTAGTGTAGTCTTTGGAGACTTGATGGGCTGAAGGGCCTCTTACATACTGTATGAGTGTATGACATATTGGCTAGGCCACCATGGGAGTTAGGTGTGAGTGGGAATGAGCAATGTCAGCAGATGTGTTCTTCAAGTGCTCTTCAATTCTCTGCCATCTCGGATGGGGAGTCACGGAAAGAACTTGTTTCCCCACTTGACGGAGTTTTACTAACGGTGGGACTGGCTTTAGGCATGCTTCCTGCCACAAAGAGTTCAGTTAAAATGTTCTAACTCCTCCAGGTCATCAGCAGTAAATCGACCTTGCAACAGGTTCTAGAGCAGCAAAGCAGGGAGGCGAGTTTCAAACAAAGTGGGGACCAGTAGCA
The DNA here is from genome assembly GCF_021869965.1 of Rhincodon typus. Taxonomy (NCBI): domain Eukaryota; kingdom Metazoa; phylum Chordata; class Chondrichthyes; order Orectolobiformes; family Rhincodontidae; genus Rhincodon; species Rhincodon typus. Next base: position 91,953,841 of record NC_063340.1, read on the forward strand.
GTGAAGGCCGATTTTGGGCCCCACCAATGATAGGTGGTGGGGACAGACAGAGAGGTGATGAGGAGCACAGGAGAGTTGGGGAACGTGTGCGAGATGAGCGAGAGACTGAGTTGGGCACTGGACAAGGGACAAGCAAGCAGGGATTGGGTAAGGGAGCTGGCTCATCCCTGCCTTGAGGTGATAGTCATGGCGTTGATGTCAAGGGCAGTCACTTCTAGCATTTCACCTCCTCTTGTAGCTACTATTTATTTGACTAGTACAGTTCATTTTCTGGTAAATGGTAATCCTCAGTGTGTTGATATTGGGAGATTCAATGATGATAGTGCCATTGGGCATTAAGGGACAATGGTTAGACTGTCTCTTTTAGGAAATGGTTATTGCCTGGCATTTGTGTGGTGCAAATGTTACTTGTTCCTCTTTAGCCCAGACCCTGATATTGGACATGGTATGTATGACTCTCTGAAGAGTTGTGAATGGTTATAAAATCATCCCTACTTTTAACCTTGTGATCGAGGGAACGTCATTGAAACAGCTGAAGATGGTTGGGCTTAGGACACTATGCTGAGGAACTCCTGCAGAGATGTCCCGGACCTGAGATGACTGACCTCCAGCCACAGCCATCTTTCTATGCTTCAGGAATGACTTCAACGACCAGAAAGTTTCTCCCTATTCCCATTGATTCCTCTTTCCCCAGGTTGCATTGATGCCACACTCGGTCAACTGCTGCCTTGATGTCAAGGGCTGTCACTCTCACAGTCACCTCACCTCTGGACCTCAGCTCTTTTGTCCATGTTTGAACCAAGGCTGTAATGAGATCAGGAGCTGAGTGGCCCTGGCAGAACCCAAACTGGGCGTCACTGAGCAGGTTATTGCTGAGCAGGTGCTGCTTGATAGCGCTGTTGATGACACCTTCCATCACTTTCCTGATGATTGAGAGTAGACTGATGGGGCAGTGATTGGCTGGGTTGGATTTGTCCTGCTTTATGGACTAAGGTGGGTGATGTTCCTGCCTTTCTGATTTGCTGCCTGTCACTCCCCCTCTCCATTTTCCCAGCACAAGGTGGATGTGTTCAATGATGTCCTCCTGAGCAGTGCGGTCTCTTGCTGTGCTCACTAGTCTCTCTCTGTCACCCAGGCTCTGTATCCTCGTAACTGTATGCAGCACCCAGGCCTGGATGATGTGGCGATTCATTAACTTCCAGCTGCGACGATGGAGAGAGTTTCAAGCGGAGCAGGCATCTCGTAGGAAGATTGTAGGCGCAATGGCAATGCGAGGCCGGGTCGTACGCAGGGAACTAGGTCAGTGCGGGGGTGTGGGGCAGGCGTGTGTCTGATGGGGTTTTGGTATCACAGGTCAGATGGGGGGGTCAGGAAGTTCAGGTTGGGAGTCGGTCAAGGTCAAATGGAACTCGGGCTCAGTTTGGGAATATCGGGGATTGAGGGAGGGTTTGGGGACAGGTGGCGTTCTGCAGTCAGAATGGGAGAATGAGGGTTTGGGTGAGGATTGGGGTCAGAGGGTTTCTGGCCATGGTCTTTCAGTAACTCCACGTTTCTCTCTCTCCTAGGTCACCATGAGAACGGTTTGATCAAATCAGAGAATGGCACCTCACCTCGGACTCGCAAATCTAAGTCACCCTAAACTGGATCAAACAGGGCTGGGGAATCTTTCAGATCATATCACCCTGCCCCGGGGAACAATATTGTACCTTCAATTATTGTTTCTTTTTCCCTATTCTTCCCTTAAGCACAGCTCCACCCCCTACTTCTTGTGTCCATTTTCCAGTGAAGGTATCAGCAAATTGTTCTCCCCACATGATTATCACATTTTATCCAAATCTCTCCCATTTCCCACACCCTTCCCAGGATCAAAGTCTGACTTAATCCCACCAGCCCCAATCTGTCCTCAATCCTAACTCTTATCCACACGCTGGATGAGATCAGCTCAGTCAGTGTAAATTGGAGATGGGGCCCTGTCCCTCCCTGCTCAGAGTATGGGTTCAGCACCATCTTTGTGGTTGATGGGATTAACCTGTGTCTCTTGACAACTTGGATTGGTGTAAAGTGCATTGGACACATGTCAGCCTGTACCTCAGCAACTGCTAGTGATCTTTGGGGCCTCTGTCAGCCCCGATGCGGGGTGTCCCAGCGCCCAGTGCAGTGGGGGGTGTCCCAGTGCCTGGTTCCAGGTGAGCCTGCCTGACATATAGTGTTTATCTGCCCTACCTACAGTTCCCCACGCGCAGCAGTGATTGATGGATGATATCATCGTGACCCTTACTGACCTTGCAGTAGTGCTGCAGTCATGTAAGTCACAAGCATGACTGTAAATAAATGTGCAAATTGAACATGATATGTTTTTGTGTTCTATGTATCTTTGAACATTCAGACTTGTATGTGACATATTGTGGGAAGGTGTCACCTGGGCAGGTGTCAATGTTACTTACAGTCCCTCAAGCAGAGATTGGGAGCCCTGCAGTGGGCAGGTTAGGTGTCTGACAGTTTGAGAGGAGGGTGCTGTCACTGCGTTAGCTGGACCCCACAGGAGCTGAGATGTGTCACTCACTGAGGTATAATCAGATCATTATCTAACAGTCTGCTGGAAATGTTTCAAATATTATTTTATTCAGTTTGCATTATGTTCCCAATTACAAAGATCATTGTTCCCCTTTTCAACATCAACAGTTATAATTCTTATATGTACTTTGATCTTGAAGTCCATTGGGAACACACTGAGGTGTGTGGATATCTGCCTTGGATTGTGATGGGCAGATACCTCCTTGGTGTTGAGGTGCACAGATATCTGTCTGGTATTGAGGTATGTGGATATCTCCCTGGTTCTGTGGTATGCGGATATCTGTCTGGTATTGAGGTGTGCGGATATCTCCCTGATTCTGTGGTGGGCAAGCATCGCCTTGGTTCTGTGGCATATAGATATCTGCTTGATATTGAGGTGGGCAGATATCTCCCTGGATCTGTGGTGGGCAGATATCTCCCTGGATCTGTGGTGGGCGGATATCTCCCTGGTTCAGTGGTGGGCAGATATCTCTCTTGTATTGATGTGTCTGGATATCCTCCTGGAACTGTGCTTTTGATGGACTAGGGTCAAGGAACTGTCTGCATTCTGATGGTATCATTACATAGTCCTCACTGCTGATCTCGGCAGGAGCAAGTACCGGATCACCAAATGACACAGAGCTAGAGAAACAAAAAAGAACAAAATTACGTAGGAAAATATGGAACAGCAGCAGGAATAGATCATTCACCCCCTTGAGCCCGCATCCCCACTATATAAACTCATTTATCATAATGTCAGTTTCCTGTGCATTCTCCTTATTCCTTGATGTTTTCAATATCTATTGATCTTTGTCTTGAATCTACTCAGTGATTGAGCCATCACAGACCCCTGAGGTAGAGAATGCCAAAGATGTGCCAACTTCAGAATGAAGACGGTTTTCCTTATCCCACTCCTGAATGGTTTCCCTCTACTCTGAGACTATACTCCCACTTAGCCAGGGGTAACATTCTACTAGCATCTACCCTGTTGATTCCTGTTAGGATTTTGTGTTTTAAGATGAGATCACCTCTCATCCTTCTAAACTTTAGAGAACAAAAGCTCATTCTCAGTTTGGTTCCATGATTATCTATTCTTTCATGGAATGTGGGTGTTGCTGACTGGATCAGCATTTATTGCCCAGGCCTAGTTGCCGTTAAGGAGGTGGTGGTGAGCTGTCTTCTTGAACCGCCACAGTCTGTGTGTTGTAGACCCACAATGCTGTTAGGGAGTTCCAAGATTTTGACCCAGTGACAGTGAAGGACCCAATGATATATTTCCAAAGCAGGATGGGGAGTGGCTTGGAGGGGAACTTGCAGGAGATGGTGTCCCCGTGTATCTGCTGCCCTTGTCCTTCTAGATGGAAGTAGTCACAGGTTTGGAAGGTGTTGTCTAAGGACATTTGGCAAAATTCTCCATTGTATCTTGTTGCTAGTACACTGCTGTGCAGTAGTGGTGGAGGGAGTGGATGTTTGTGGATATGGTGCCAATCAAGCAGATTTCTTTGTCCTGGAAGGTGTCAAGCTTCTTGAGTTTGGTTGGAGTCACATCCAGATAAGTAGAGAGTGTTCCATCACACTCCTGACTCATGCCTTGTAGATGGACAGGTTTTGGGGAGTTAGGAGGAGTGTTACATGCTGTAACATTGCTAGTCTTTGTCCTACTCTTGTAGCCACAATAATTATATGGCTACTCCAGTTCAGTTTCTGGTCAGTAGTAACACCCAGGATATTTATTGTGGGAGGTTTCAACAACACAGTAATGCCATTGAATGTCAAAAGGATGATGAATAGATTCTCTCATTTTGGAGATGGTCTTTGCCTGGCACTTGTGAGGCCTGATTGTTATTTGTCACTTTTCAGCTCCAACCTGGATATTGTCCAGATTTTGCTGCATTTGGGCATGGACTGTCTGAGGAATCGTGAATCTTTATTCATTAACAGGATGAGGGCGTCACTGGTTAGGCAGCATTTATCGCCCATCCCTAATTGTCCAGGGCAGTTAAGAGTCAACCACATAAAGAACATTAGTGAATCAGATGGGTTTTTCCTGACAATCGGCAATGGATTCAAGGTCATCATTAGATTCTTAATTCCAGATATTTTTATTGAATTCAAATTCCACCATCTGCTGTAGTGGGATTCAAACCTGGGTCCCCAGGACATTACCTGCGTGTCTGGATTAATCGTCCAGCGATAATACCACTAGGCCATCGCTTCCCCTGAATGGTGCTGAACATTGTGCAATCATCAGCAACATCCCCACTTCTGACCTTATGATGGAGGGAAGGTCATTGATAAAGCAGCTGAAGATGGTTGGGCCTAGGACACTACCCTGAGGATGTCCTGGAGCTGAGATGACTGATTTCCAACAAACACAGCCAAGGATTAACCTGATGATCTTCTATTGCCTCAATGACACATACAGCCTTCCTTAGATCTGGAGAAGGAATCTGCACACAGTGCTCCAGATGAGGTGTCACCGAAGCTCTATACAACTTCAGCAAGACAACTTTACTCTTGGACTGAAATCCCTTTATGATGAAGGCCAACATGCTATTTGCCTTTCAAATTGCTTGTTTCACCTATATGTTAATTTTCAGTGACTTATGAACAAGGACATGCAAGTCCCTTACAATTTCAACACTTCCCATGCTGTTTTTCCTACCAAAGTGGATAACTTCACATTTTTTTTTCATTCTTGTATAAGGTGTGGGCTTCGATAGCAAGGCCAGTATTTGTTGCCCTTCACTGTTACCCTTGAACTGCTAGGTCATTTTGGAGGGTGGTTAGGAGCCAACCACACTGCTGAGGATCTGGAGTTACATATAGACCAGACCAGGTAAAGGTTTCCTTCCCTAGAGTACATTAGTGAACCAGATGGGTTTTTCTGTGCTCTTGCCTTCTTACTCCAAAATCCCCTTGAAATGTTTTTGCATCCACTTCATAACTCACTCTGTCATTTAGTTTTGTGTCATCTGCAAACTTGAAAATATTACATTTAATTCCCATATCCAAATCATTGATAGTGAATAGCTGGAGCCCCCGCACTGATCTGTGCAGTACCCTACTAGTCACAGCCTTCCAACCCGAGAAAAACCCATTCATTCCTCCTCTGTTTTCTGTCGATTGACCAGTTCTTATTTCCTGACAATATATTCCCTCTAGTCTCATGTCCTCTAATTTTGATATTCCTGTATCCCTTGATATCTTCAAAATCTGTTGATCTTTGACTTGAATCTACTCAGTGATTGAACCATCACAGACCCCTGAGGTGGAGAATTCCACAAAGATATACCAACTTCAGACTATGTTCTTTATCCCAGTCCTCAATTGTTTCCCTCTTATTCTGAGACTGTACTGAGATAACTAAACCTCTTGTGTAGGACCCTATCAAAACCTTTCTGAATTCTAAACATACCACATTCCACCTTTTCCCCTTTATCTATTCCCCTGATTAGATATTCAAAAAGCTTCAACAGGTTTTTTAAGCAGGTTTCTCTTTCATAAATCCATATTGGCGCTGCCCAATCCTATCATCATTTTTCGAAGTGTTTTATTATAAAATTCTTTAACAGAGATTCCAGCATTTTCCCTATTATTGCTGTCAGACTGTCCAGTCAGTAGTTCCACATTTTCTATTTCCTCTATTAAATAGTGTGACTCATTTACCAGCTTCCAGTCTGCAGCTACCAACCAGATTCTGTACAATTCTGAAAGGTGAGCCACCTGTTTCAACACTCTGGGAATGTAAGGCATCAGATCCAGGGGATTTATCTTCTTTAAGTTCCATTAGTTTCGAAAGTACTATTCTTTTTACTGTCACTAATATATTTCACTTTCTCATTCTTGCTAGTCCCATGACTCTAAGTATTTCCAGGAGTTTCTTTTTGCATCCTCAGTGAAAACAGATAAAAATAAATAAGATGTAGAGCTGGATGAACACAGAAGGCCGAGCAGGAAAGCTGACGTTTCGGGCCTAGACCCTTCTTCAGAAGGGTCTTGGCCCGAAAGGTCAGCTTTCCTGCTCCTCTGATGCTGCTTGGCCTGCTGTGTTCATCCAGCTGTACACCTTGTTATCTCAGATTCTCCAGCATCTGCAGTTCCCACTATCTCTAAAAATAAATAACTCAGTTTCTCTGCCATTTCCATTTTCCCAATGGTATGTTTTGCGTTACTGCCTATAATAAGTCCATTTTTGTCCTTTCTAATCATTTCCTTTTTACAAAGCAATAGCTGAAAGTGCTGGAGAAACTCATGAGGTCTGGCAGCATCTGTAGAGTGAAAACATAGTTAATATTTCGAATCTAGTCCTTCTGAACTGATGATAGCTATGAAAAGGTGGTATATATGCTGAGGGAGAGGTCAGGGAGGTGTGAGCAGACAGATGGAGGTGGAGCCCACAGACAGACAATGACAGGAGAGAAAGGGATGGCTGATAGTAAGCCAGGGAGAAAGAACAGATGATAATGGGGACCATGAGTCGGTGCAAATGGGTTGGTTGTGCTGAAAGCAGCCCATGTCATTGTCAGGGCCTGATGTGTTGGAGTGGGTAATGGACATGAAAGGAAGTGTTCAGGTTCTAAAGTTGTTGAACTCCATATTGAATCCTGAAGGCTGCAGGGTCCTCAAGTAGAAAATGAGATGCTGTTCTTCCAGCTTGCACTGAGCTTCACCGGAGCACTGCAGCAGGCCTGCGATAGAGATGTTGGCCAGGGAACAGGGTGCTAATGAAGTGGCAGGCAACTGGAAGCTCAGGGTCCTCTTTACAGACAGAACATAGGTGTTCTGTGAAGCAGTCACTCAGTCTGAGCTTCATCTCCCCATTATAAAGGAGACCACATTGTGAGCAGTGAATGCAGTAGACTAGATTGTGTGAAATGCAGGTAAAGTGCTGCTTCACCTGCAAGGGGTGTGAAGTATTGGACAGTGAGGAGTGAGGAGGGAGCAGGTAACTAGGTAGGTGTTGTATCTTCTGTGATTGTAGGTGAAGGTGCCATTGGGCTGTGGGAGGGGGTGTTGGGAGTGAAGGAGCAGTGGACTGGGGTGTCCTGGAGGGAATGGTCCTTGTGAAATGCTGACAAGGGAGGGCAATATTTGTCTGGTGGTGGCATCCTGCTGGAGATGGCAGAAATGGCAGCTTATGATCCTTTGAATGTAGATGCTGGTAGGGTGGAAAATCAGGGCTGGGGGGACCCTATTGGTGTTGTGGGAGGGAAGAGAAGTGCAGGAAATGGGTCAGACATGGCTAATGACCCTATTGACCACAGTAGCAGGGAATCCTCAGTTTAGGGAAAAGGTGGACAATTCTGATGCTCCCTTGTGGAAGGTGGCATCATCAAAGCAGATGAGACGGAGATGGAGCCTGAGAAATTGGGAGAATGAAATGGAATAGATTTTGGATCTGTTTTTACGTTTCTTGCTATATTACTCTGATTTTCAATTTTCCCTTAATCTTTTCACTGAAGTCAAGCAGTTAGACTTTGACCACAGATGGTGAGGGGTGGGGTGGGGTGGGTGGGTGGATGATTTACACTTGTGAGGTGGAGGGGGGGGAGCGAGTTTTGTTTATGTGCATTGAGGGGGTTAATCACTGATGTGGAAAGGGATGTTGTTACCAGCAGCATTTGAGAAGCTTACAGTAAGAGGGGAGCACAGCCACATGTAGAGACTCCCATGTACTGAGAACTTTTTATTCTTTCACTGGATGTGGTCATCGCTGGCTGGTCCCACATTTATTGCAACAAAAAAAATTGGAGAAACTCAGCAGGTCTGGCAGCATCCATGGAGAAAAAGCAGCTAACATTTCAGGTTCAGTGAACCTTCTTCAGAATGCACTTATTGCCCTTGGAACCTTGGGGGTTATTATATTCCAACCTTAAATGGAGTTTTAGCCTGCAGGTCAGGTCTGTCTGCTTGAGTGAGATCTTGGCTGGGGCCAATTATCTGAAGGCCAGCTAACCAATCTCGTTCTGCCAATGAGACAGATCAGTTCAGGGTGTTCAGACACAATGATTGGAATCTGTGCGTTGAGCTGATTTGATGTGTGACAGCTGAGTACGGTCAGGTTTCCCAACTTGGTGGAAAGACTGGTGGCCATTTACAGTGCTGCAGCTGCAGGGCTATATGTCAGAGTCAACAGGACAAAATTAAACTGGAAATGAAAACAAAAGGATGACTGACCGAGCTTTCTGATCCATCTCCTTCTGTTGAGTCTCCAGAGACTCCTGGACCATTTGTGCCTTCCTTTCCTGAGCTTTCTGCTGGAATGAGTTGAGAACCTCACTTGGAAATTCTGCAGCATTTGCTTGCAGGTATTTGTAAACATATTCATCAGCGTCGGTGATGATGAAGCGGCAACCGAGTACTGAAGAGAGAAAAATAGCCAATTATGAGCAAGGCTGTTGACACTGACTGGGGCAAAGGAGAGAATGGGGATGCAAGATTGAATTGTAGCACTTGGAACATCACATACATAGCATAACACACAAGGTACAGCACAGAAACAAGCCATTCAGCCAACTAATCTGTGCAGGTCTTTAAGCCCTACTCGACCCTCCTCCCATCTTTCCTCATTTAAATACCAACGTACCCCTCTACTCCATTCTCCCTCACATGTCTCTTCCTTAATGCATCCAAATTATTCACTTCAACTATCCCCCAGGGGAACAAGGTACACATTCTCAAACACATATGCTCTCTCAGACTTAGACACACACACACAAGAAAAGCAGTACCTAGCGGTAAAGATATGTGTTTAGATTATGAGTAGCAATGTAAGTAAATCAGTAAATGAAGTATAGAGCTGGATGAACACAGCAGGCCAAGCAGCATCAGAGGAGCAGGAAGGCTGACGTTTCGGGCCTAGACCCTTC
>NC_063340.1:91963665-91986832 GCF_021869965.1 Rhincodon typus
TCTACACCTTGTTATCTCAGATTCTCCAGCATCTGCAGTTCCTACTACCTCAGTAAATGAAGTGTTCCAATTTCAAGTCCTTTAAGGTGCATGTGTTTCGGGCCTGTGTGGAGTCTCTCTCGTAACTCTTCGGATCCAATGAAGTTTGAATCTCAGAATTTCCAGGTAAGATTATAGCTGAGTTGCTATAAAAGGGAATCTTCACAGGTGAAAATGACTGAGACCTCCCACCCCCTCCCCACCCCACCTTGCACTGACTGGTTGATAGGCAGGTGTCTGCTCTTCTGGTCCTGTTTGCAAACTAACCTGATTCTCCTGGGTCCTTGGACCAAAGAGATTGGTTATAATATTCCAAAACTGCCTCGGGTCTAGAAAGGTTTCAGTGGTTGGAACAAAGGGAGACAAAGTAGGAAACTAAGGACCGTTTAGTTTAACATTTATCATTGGGAATTTATTAGAATCCATTATCAAGGAAGTAACAATATGACACTTGGAAAATCAAAACACAATATATCACAGTAAGAGATAGTAAGAACTGCAGATGCTGGCGCATTCTTGCAGGAAGGTGGGTGAGAGGAGGTGTTGTCTAGGTAGCTGTGGGAGTCGGTGGGCTTGATATTGCTTTCTTGCAGGAACTGAAGAAGGGTCCCGGCCTGAAACGTCAACTTTCCTGCTCCTCTGATGCTGCCTGACCTGCTGTGTTCCTCCAGCTCCACACTGTGTTAACAGAGTAAGCATGGTTTTAGGAAAGGTAAATCATGTTTGACTAATTTGCTAAAAGTTCTTTGAAGATGTAGATTTAGATTTTATTGTCATGTGCACTCAAGTACAGAAGTACAAGAGTAAGTGAAAAGTGTATAATGTCACTACACATGACACCATCTTAGGTACCAAGGTACAAAAAAGAACTTAGGTACAAAGTAGTAAGAGAAACGAGAGTTTAAAAGTTAAGCATTTCATAGAATAATTGAAAAATAAAGTCTAGGTAATAGTTTACATTAAAGTCTTTCTTAGTTTAAACTGGGAAAATGAAGGAATAAGTTAAAAGTTCAGCAGTCATTGATGAGTCCTTGGCTTATCTCGCTGTGCTGCCTGTTCTTGACGCTGCTGCAGTGGATACCGTCGTTGCTGCTGACACTGCCTCCTCTCTGATCTCCCCCGGTGCCTCGGGAACATGCTTGGGCAGGACCTACTCACACTGAGTCTGGGCCACCACCGTGAGCTGCCAAGAGACCAGGCTGGGACCGGCTGAGATACTGGTCGGGGACCCACCCTGAGCCACCGAGAGATCAGTCCAGAACCCGCCTGGAGCCACCGAGCGATCAGGTTGAAATAAAGTGGAAGTGAACATCAGTCCCGTTCAGAGACACACTGTCTCTCACGCTGGAGAATGGGGCTATGAGATATATCAGCCACGCTCAACCTAATTCTGCTCCATGATCTTCATAGACACAGGGAGAAAATGCAAATTCCACACATACAGTCACCGAGGTTGGAATTGAACCTGAGTCCCTGGTGCAATGAGGCAGGAGTGTGAACTACTGTGCCACTATGTAACAAGCCAAGTGGATGTAGAGATATAATATCTGGACTTCCAGAAGGCATTTGATGAGGTGCCACATAAAATATTAATACACAATGTGTAATGTGGAGGTAGAGGTAATATACAAGCTTGGATAGAGGATTGGCTAACCAACAGAAGCAGACAGGATAAGTAGGTCATATTCTTGTTGGCAAGCTGTAACTAATGGGATGCCACAGGGTTTCGTCTTTGGGATGCAACTATTTACAATCTGTATTAATGACTTGGATGAAGGGATAGAATGAGCTATAACAAAATTTGCAAATGAAACTGAAATAAGTCAGAACATAGTTGTAATAAAGAAATAATGAATTTATAAATGGATATGGATAGGTTAGTTGTGGACCAAAATGTGGCAGATGAAGCTTGACATGGAGTGTTAAGTGTGAGGTTATCTGTTTTGGTCGGAAGAATAAAAAGGCAACTCGTTATCGAAATGGAGAGAAACTTCAAAATGCTTTGGTGCAGAGGGATCTGGCCCTGGTAGCAAAAAGCCAGTTTTTAAAAATGTATCCACAGGATATGGTAATGCTGGTTAGGACAGCATTTATTGTCCATCCACTGGCCAATTAAGAATCAATCACATTGCTGTGGGTCTTCAGTCACATGTAGGCCAAATGAGGTAAGCATGGCAGTGAAGCAGATGGGTTTTTTTCCTGATAAGCAACAGGAGGTGAGCTTCTTGCTACAGTATTCCTAACCTCAAACCTGCTCTTAGAACCACAGTAGTTGTCTCAGAATCACAAAAATGATATGGTACAGAATGTAGCCATTCAGCCCATTGAGTCAGCACTAGCCTTCTGAATTAGCATTTTACCATATTGCTATTTCCTGCCTTTACCCCACAGCCTTTGAACGTTGTTTCTGTTTAAATAATCATCCAATGGCCTGTTGAATGACTCAAATGAGTGTGTCTCCATCATATTTCTAGGCAGTGCATTCCACACACTAACTACTCATTGAGTGAAAAAGTCTTTTTCTCACATCATATTTGCATACGGGGGTGAGGGGGGCTGCAGTTGAGTTACTGGTCATTGGTAATCCCCAGGATGTTGATAGTGGGGGATTCGGTGATAGTAACACCATTGAATGTCAAGGGCAGTGATTAGATTGTCTCTTATTGGAGATAGTCATTGCCTGACATTTGTGTGGTGTGAATGTTAGTTGTTAATTGTCAGCCCAAGTCTAGATATTATCCAGGTCTTGTTGCATTTAGACATAGATTACTTCGGTATCTGAGGAGTTGTGAATGGTGCTGAACATTGTACAGTCATTGGTGAACCTTATAGTGGAGGGAAGGTCATTGATGAAGTAGCTGAAGATGGTTGGGCCTAGGACACTACCCTGAGGAACTCCTGCAGAGGTGTCCTCACATACATGCAACCTGAATTCCCTGGGAATGTTTATCTCCTTTTTCTGTCATTGAGTCATACAGAACAGAAACAGACCCTTTGGTCCATCCAGTCCATGCTGACCACAATCCCAAACTAAACTAGTCCCACCTGCCTGTGCTTGGTCCATTTCCCTCCGAACCCTTCCTAGTCATGTACTTACCCAAATGTCTTTTAAATGTTGTAACTGTACCTGCATCCATCACCTCCTGGAAGTTCATTCCACACAAACCACTCTCTATAAAAGAGTTGCTCCTCACGTCCTTTTTAAAACTTTTTCTCCTTTCACCTTAAAAATATGCCCTCTTGTTTTGAACTCTCCCGACCCAAAGGAAAAGACTGTTGTTATTTGCCTTATCTATGTCCCTCATAATTTTACAAACTTTTATAAGATCAGCCTTCAACCTCTAACACTCTAGTGAAAAAAATGTCCCAGCCTTTTCAGCCTTACCTTATAACTCAAACCCTCCAGTCCCAGCAGCATCCTGGTAAATCTTTTCTGAATAATATCCTTCCTCTAACAGGGCGACCAGAACTCCAGAAGAGGCCTCATCAATGTCCTGTACAACCTCAACATGATGTCCCAACTCCTGTACTCAAAAGTCTGAGCAATGAAGGCAAGTGTGCTAACCGCCTTCTTTACCACCCTGCCTGTGTGTGATGCAAACTTCAAAGCTGTCTCGGTTCTACAACGCTGTGGTGTATATGGACTCCCAGACAGACTTCTGAGGAAAGTTAGAGCTCATAAGTGCATAAGATATAGGGGTAGAATTAGGCCATTTGGCCCATCAAAGTCTGCTGCACCATTTGATCATGGCTGATATGCTCCTCACCTCCATTTTACTGCCTTCTCCCCATAACCCTTCAACTCATTACCAGTTAAAAATCTGTCTAACTCCTTAAATTTACTCACTGGCCCAGCAAGCACCACATTTTTGGGGTAGTGAATTCCACAAATTCACAACCCTTTGGGAGAAGTAGTTTCTCCTCAACTCTGTTTTAAATTTGCTACCCCTTATCCTTGTCCTAGAATGCCCCACAAGAGGGAGCATCCACTCCACATCTATTTTATCTATACCTTTTATCATCTTGAATACCTCGATTTGATCTTCCCTCATTCTTCTAAATTCCAGAGAGTATAGGCCTAAACTGCTCAATCTCTTCATACGACAAACCCCTCATCTCTGGGATCAATCTAGTGAAGCTCCTCTGAACTGCCTCCAATGCCACTACATCTTTCCTCAAATAAGGCGACCAAAACTGTGCACAATACTTCAGGTGCGGTCTCACCAATGCCATGTATAGTTGCAACAATACTTCCTCACCTTTAAATTCTATTCCTTCAGCTATAAAAGCCAACATTTTATTCACATTTTTTATTATCTCCCGCACCTGCGTGCTAGTTTTCTGTGACTCATGAACGAGGACACCCAGATTCCTCTGCACCGGAGCACCCCAAAATCTCTCCCCATTTAAATAATAGGTCATCTTCCCATTTTTCTGACCAAAATACGTGACCTCACACTTATCCACATTAAACTCCATCTGCCACATTTTGGCCCAGTCTCCTAACCTATCTGTATCCACTTGTAAGGTTCTTATTTCCTCATTGCAATTTACCGTCCTGCCTATTTCGGTGTCATCCACAAATCTGGCTATAGAGCCTTCTTTCGCTGTACCTAAGTTGTTAACTTAGATTATAAATAGCTGGGATCCAAGGTCCAAACTCTGTGGCACCTCACTAGTTACATCTTGCCATCCAGAAAAAGTTATCCTGACTCTGTCTTTTGTCCATCAGCCAATCACCGATCCAAACTAATAAATTACCCCTAATCCCATATGATCCAACCTTATGAATTAACCTTTTGAGCTGCATTTTATCAAACGCCTTCCAGAAGTCCAGATATATTATATCTACAGGATCCCCATTATCCACTTTGCTTGTTACATCTTCGAAGAACTCTAGCAAATTAGTCAAACATGATTTACCCTTCATAAAACCATGCTGGGTCTGATGGATGGTGTTTTGACTTTCCAAATGTCCTGATATTGCTTCCCTGAAAATTGATTCTAACACTTTGCCAACAACAGATGTTAAACTAACTGGTCTGTAATTTCCCACATGTTGCCTCTCTCCCTTTTTGAATAAGAGCATTAGATTAGCAATTTTCCAATCCACTGGAACCTTTCCCATGTCCAAGGAATTTTGGAATATTGTAACCAATGGATCCACTATCTCCGCTGCTACTTCATTTAATACCCTAGGATGTAGGCCATCGGGCCTGGGGGACTTGTCTGCCCTCAATCCTAATAGTTTGCTGAGTACCTTTTCCCTATCAATGTTGATTGTTCTAAGTTCTATCCTTCCTATTGCATCTGACTTGCCCGCTCCAATAGGAATGGAACTATTGCCCTCCACTGTGAAAACTGAGGCAAAGTATTGAAATCGTGACCCCTAGTAATTAAGTCCCCCACTCTGGGGAAAAAGCTTCTTGCTATCCACCCTGTCTATACCTCTCATGATTTTGTAGACCTCAATCAGGTCTCCCCTCAACCTCCGTCTTTCTAATGTAAATAATCCTAATCGACTCAACCTCTCTTTATAACTAGCACCCTCAATACCAGGCTACATCCTGGTGAACCTCCTCTGCACCCTCTCTAAAGCATCCACATCCTTTTGGTAATGTGGCGACCAGAACTGTACGCAGTATTCCAAATGTGGTCGAACCAAAGTCCTATACAACTGTGATATGACCTGTCAACTCTTGTACTCAATACCCCGTCCTATGAATGAAAGCATGCCGTATATGCCTTCTTGACCACTCTATCGACCTGCGTTACCACCTACAGGGTACAATGGACCTTAACACCCAGATCTCTCTGTGCATCAATTTTCCCCAGGGCTTTTCCACTTACCACATAGTTCGCTCGTGAATTGGATCTTCCAAAATGCATCACCTCGCATTTGCCTGGATTGAACTCCATCTGCCATTTCTCCACCCAACTCTCCAATCTATCTATATTCTGCTGCATTCTCCGACAGTCCCCTTCACTATCTGCTACTCCACCAATCTTAGTGTCATCTGCAAACTTGCTAATCAGACCATCTATACCTTCCTCCAGATCATTTATGTATATCACAAACAACAGTGGTCCCAATACGGATCCCTGTGGAACACCACTGGTCACAGTTCTCCATTTTGAGAAACTCCCTTCCACTACAACTCTCTGTCTCCTGTTGCCTAGCCAGTTCTCTATCCATCTAGCTAGTACACCCTGGACCCCATGGGACTTCACTTTCTCCATCAGCCTACCGTGGGGAACCTTATCAAATGCCTTACTGAAGTCCATGTATGTGACATCCACAACCCTTCCCTCATCTATCAACTTTGTCACTTCCTCAAAGAATTCTATCAAGTTGGTAAGACATGACCTTCCCTGCACAAAACCATGCTGCCTATCACTAATAAACCCATTTTCTTCCAAATGTAAATAGATCTTATCCCTCAGTATCTTCTCCAGCAGCTTCCCCACCACTGACATCAGGCTCACCGGTCTATAATTACCTGGATTATCCTTGCTACCCTTCTTAAACAAGGGAACAACATTAGCAATTCTCCAGTCCTCCAAGACCTCACCCATGCTCCAGGATGCTGCAAAGATATCTGTTAAGGCCCCAGCTATTTCCTCTCTCACTTGCCTCAGTAACCTGGGATAGATCCCATCCGGACCTGGGGACTTGTCCACCCTAATGCCTCTTAGAATACCCAACACTTCCCCGCCCTCCTTATGCCGACTTGACCTAGAGTAATCAAACATCTATCCCTAACCTCAACATCCGTCATGTCCCTCTCCTCAGTGAATACCGATGCCATATAACTGCCACTGTTCATCCGCTGTCTTACCTTTCAGCCTTCCTGCCCGATCTACTGGGCCAAATCTGTCCTCATGCCTATGTAAGTTCATTTGTTTAGTTCCAGAACACTACTGTGGGACTGCAATTTCTCATTCCCAAACTGAATTTTGAATCTGTTATACTATGGTCACTACTCCCTAGAGGATCCTTGACTATGATGTCATCAATTAATCTCTCCTCATTATACAATACCAAATCCAGAGTATCCTTCTCCCTGGTTGGTCCCCCAACATACTGCCCCAAGAAACAATCTCTAACACATTCAATGAACTGTGCCTCCAGGTTACCCTTGCCAATCTGCTCCTTCCAAACTATGTGCATGTTAAAATCGCCCATGATTATTGCCGTACCTTTCTTGCAAGCCTCTAATATTTCCTGGTTTATACTGTGCCCCACTGCAGAACTACTGCTTGGGGACCTATAGATTACACCTACCAAGTACTTCTTTCCTTTGCTATATCTTATTTCTACCCAGACTGATTGCACATCTTGATCTCCCGTGCTTATGTCATTTCTCATTACAGCACTGATCCCTTCCCTCACCAGCAAAGCGACGCCACCTCCTTTTGCTTTCAGTCTATCCGTCCAAAATGCCAAGTACCCCTTCAATAGTCAATTTCCAGACCTTGTCTCCTTGTAACCATGTCTCAGTAATTGCTACCGAATCATAGCATTTTGTTTCTATTTGTGCCATTAACTCTAATTTGTTTTGAATGCTTTGTGTATTTAGAAACAAAGCTTTTAAATTTGTTCTACTGGTAAATTTCCCTACTCTTTTATAAATCCTTGGTGCATGAGGACAATCACCTGTTCTGTCCCTCACCTTTATTGTCTGGTAACCATCTGCCACATCGCTAACCTGCACTCTTACCTCCTCCTTTAATTTGAGTTTTCTAATTTCCCCTACAATTGAACCTTCCCCCCACCCCATTTAGTTTAAAGCCCTGTCTATAGCCCTAGTTATATGATCCACTAGGACTCTGGTCCCAGCACAATTCACATGAAGCCTGTCCCATCGGAACAGGTCCTTTCTTCCCCGGTACTGGTGCCAGTGTCCCATGAATTCAAACCCATTTCTCCCAAACCAATCTTTCAGCCAGGCATTTACCTCCTTAATCTTATTGACCCTGTGCCAATTAGCTTGTGTCTCCGGTAGTAATAGAGATTATTATCTTCTTGGTTCTGCTTTTTAATTTGGATCCTAGCTGTTCATATTCCTTTAGCAGAGCCTGTTTCCTAGAGTTCGTGGAGTTAAAGGGATAGTAGCAGCATAAATGTGAAATTTACTGAGTGACAGGAAACAGATTGATGTTTATTGGATTTTCATTGGTTGGGAAAAGGAGGTTTGTAGTGGAATACTGCAGCGATGGGACTCCAGCTTTTCCTCATGCGTATTAATGATCTGTATCTTGGTTTTCAGGAAACAATTTCAAAATTTGAGAATAATTTGAAACTTGAAAGCTTCTTTTCGAAGTTTACAGAACTTCGAAAGGACACAGACATTTTAGTAGAGAGGGTGGACAACTGGCACTATTGGATCAATGTGGACAATTGAGCTATAATTAACTTTGATAGGAATAACACAAAGAGGCAGTATAGAGTAAAGGCTTTGAAATAACTCTACACAGGCTGGTATCCTGTCACAAGTCACCCTTTATTTACACACATATTGTAATTGGCATTGGTCTGGCTTCTTTAGAGCCAGCTCTCAGAGTGAGCAGAACCCCTGATACTCCTGTTTATATCTGTCAGCCAGGACTCCCTGATTGGAGCTGTTAACCTGGTTCAATCAGGGAACTCATTTTCTATGAGGTCCACCTGACTGACCTCATTACAATCTCTACATCCCTCACAACTAAATCCGGGGACGTGGGCCTATTCTTTTCCTTGTAGCCTCTCCTGGGGCATTTTTGCACCAGTTCCGGTTCCTCTGACCCAGCCTCGGATACAGGTGGCGTGTACCGGACCATAGGCCACCTTTTGTGCCCTGAGCATCTCAGAAGAAATCCATCCTCTTCTTTAGGTGACATTGGCCGTGTCCATCTCAGACTTAGATTTCTTTGACACTAGTTGGAGGGGGAGAACCCATGGATTCCAGCTGTTCTCAGGGGCCGGCAATGTTTTGGTTCTGCCCTGTTTGCGAGTTTGCAGCTTTCATGTGCTTGCTCAAGACCGCCTCACCTACCCAGATTTTGTATGTCATGGGACCTCACCTCGTGTTGACCATGCCTCTTCTGGAGCTCTCCTTTTATGCTGAATGCCATTCAACTTCAGGAAATACTTGAATACCCTGCTAGTAAATGATGGCCTGTTGTTTGTGACCAACACTTCTGCCAGCTTGTGTATTGTAAAAGATGCTTGCAGCTTTTCAATCATCATTACCTTCATCATCATCATAGGGAAGGTAATGGCCTAGAGGTATTATCGCTGGACTGTTAATCCAGAGACCCAGATAATGTTTGGGGACCTGGGTTTGAATCCCACCATGGCAGATGGTGGAATTTGAATTTAATAAATATCTGGAGTTAAGAATCTGATGATGGCCGTGAATCTGTTGCCGGTTGTTGGAACCCAGCGACGCCCTTGTCCCGTGAATGAATAAAGGATACAAAAAATTGAATGAACTCTACGCAGATCCAACCACTTTGAATGGGCATCCACAATGACCAGGAACATTAAGCCCATGTGAAAGGACTGGCGTAGTCGATGTATAACGGAGTCCAGAGTTTACCTGGCCATTACCATGAGCTGCTGGCTGTAACTTTTGTCCTTGTTCCATTATCCATTTATTCATTCACAGGATGAGGGTGTCGCTGACTGGGCCAGCATTTATTGCCCATCCCTGATTGCCCAGAGGGCAGTTAAGTGTCACCCTCAGTGCTGTGGGTCTGGAGTCACGTGTAGGCCAGACCAGGTGAGGATGGCAGTATCCTTCCCTAAAGGACATTAGTGAACCAAATGGGTTTTTCCCAACAATCAGCAATACATTTATGGTCATCATTAGATTCCTAATTCCAGACAGTTAATGAGTTCAAATTCCATCATCAGCCATAGCGGGATTCAAACCCGGGTCCCCAGAATGTTATCTGAGTCTCTGGATTAACAGTCCAGCAATAATACCAATAGGCCATTGCCTCCCCTTGGCGGTCTGGGCACTGCCAAGCCAATGTGGCTATGTCAGTATCCAATGGCTAACCACCAGACATAAATTCTCAGCAACATCTTCATTTTGGATGACCCTGGTAGAGTTCAGCCAGTATCTGGTGGTGATCTTTGCTCAGGACAATCACTCTTGCTCCCTATAACAAAATGCCATCTTCCACAGTGATCTGGTCTCACCGCATGCAGAAACATTTCAATTCTGGTTGTGATGGCTTTTTTGTTTCCTCCATCACCAATAGCTGTTCTGGTTTTGCCAAGACCAGACCTTATTGCGTCCACAGTCTGATATTTTCAGCGGTGACCAGAAGGGTATCCAGAAAGTTTAAAAGCAGGTGGTGATGTATTTGCCAGTATGAGGCAGCATCCATATTTACTACTTGGCCTCTGAGACAGTGTTCCAACTTGTAATTGCACACACTTAGGTTGAACGTCCACTGCTGAATTCAACCTGAAGCTATGAGCGGCACAGCCTTATCCTCTTTGAGTAGGCCAAGTGAGGGTTTGTGGTTTGTAACTATTACAAATTTATGTTCATAAAGATATTGGCCGGACCTTCTCACATCAAAGATGACCACCAAACCTTCCTTCGCTATCTCGGTGTATTTATGCTCTGCATCAGCCAAAGTCCGGGAAGCATATGCTATTGGGCGTTCCTCTCCATTGGGTTATCTGAAAGCCAACACTACCCTGATACCATATGGGGAGGCATCGCATGTCAGCACCACATCTCGCTTGGGATCGTATTGTGCCAACAGCTTAGACAACAATAGCTGCTTTTTCACTTCACTTAAGTCTATGTCTTGGCTATGAGAACATTTCCAAGGCTGCATCTTTTTCAATAGCAGATGTAGGGAGCCAGGATGGAGGCCAGGTTATGTATGAACTCTCTATAATAATTCACCAACCCAAGGAAAGACCTAAGCTCTGATACACACATGGGAGCTGGGACAATTTTGATTGCTGTTGCTTTATCTTCCAACAAGTGTAACCTGGTTTTGAGAACTCTGTAGCCCAAACTTGGGGTGCCTGGAACACACATTTTTCCCTTCTAAGGTTTACGCCCACCTTGGGGCAAACCTTGTAAAATGTTCTCCATTGTCCGCTGAAAAATGGCACAGGCTGATGATACCCCACAAATGGCAGCAAATACAATGGCCTGCTGGCCTGGATCCTGAAGAAAATGCTGACTGTTGGCCAAGGCTTGGCTTTGTTTTGGGGTTTATTAATAGCTATAGAGGGTACAGGAGCAAAGAGGTGATGTTGAATTTGTATAAGACATTAGTTAGGCCTCAGATTATTGAATCCAGCTCTTGACACTACACTTTAGGAAAGTATGAAGGCATTGGAGACAGTACAAAGAATATTCATGAGAATGGTTAGAGGGATGAAAAACCTCTGTTATGAAGACGGATTGGAGAATTGGGGCTGTTTTCCTGAGTACAGTGAAGGTTGAGGGGAAATTTGACCAAAGTGTTCAAAATCATGGAGGTGGCTGGACAGAGTCGACAGAGAGAAACTGTTCCCATTGGTGGAAGGACCAAAAACCAGACAGCACCGATATAAAATAATTGGGAAAAAAAGCAATGGAAACACTATTTACTATTTCACATAGCAAGTGGTGAGGGTCTGGAATGTGTGTAGAGAAGGCAGGTTCACCTGAGGTATTCAGAAGGGAAATAAATTGTTATCTGTAAAGGAAGAATGTATAGGGTTATGGGGAGAAGTTAGGAGAATGGTACTAAGTGACTTGCTCCTTCAGAGATCCAGCACAGACACAATGGACTAACTGGCCTCATTCTGTGCTCTAACCATTTCGTAATTTTAAAAGAGAAATAGACAGGAAATGGTCCTGTGTGAATACTAAGTCCATCTTTGGATCTATAATCTGTCCCTGTCAGAGACACACCAATCAGGTCACAGGGTCCGGACCAGGAGTCATATGCCACACTGAACTTTGTGAGAGTTACTCTGAATAAATTTTACCTTCGACAATTGAGCAGATGGCCAGATCCTTGGCTGTATAAAATTCTGGCTTTTCCACATTGCTTCCTGGTTTGGGAATCCGTATCTTTGACAATATTCTCCCTCCTATTCTCCCAGAGTTGCGGAGTGGAGGTTCAAAGATGCTGATCTCATCAGTGGCCACATGGAAGCTGAGGATAAAACGCCGATTCCAGTCATCAGGATTCCTGGACTCCTGCATCCAAGATAGGAGTACATTTAATAACAGGGCCTGGTACTCATTATCACAGAGCTCCAGAACAGAATCACCCTGGCCTTCACTGTGAGCACAGCTCACCCAAATTTGCAACTTACTCCTGCCCTGTGCCCCCTCCCCGCACTCTCTTGCCTCTCCTGTGTCCCATCTCCTCCCTATCTCCATCTCCCATGTGACAACCCCCACACTCCCGTGTTCCCGGTCTCCTGCTCTTTGCTCTGTCTTCCCCTGTACCAGCTCCTCTAATGTGCCTCACTGACCCACCCTGTTCTCCCCCTTTTTTCTACTTACCCTGGTTTAATAAAGTGCAATCCTAACCTTTGTGTACTGGCTGGCTTGCCATAGTCATGTCACCTTTGCTGTAAGTGCATTTGTGTGCAGTCAGTGAGAGTCATTAAACATATCACTTGAAACATGGTGCAGCTAAAAATGTGCAGATTTTCATAGCAGTAAGAGAGTCAGATACTGAAACAAAAAGCAAGGAAGGAGTAAGAAACCTGGTTGATATGGATGAGTTGGGCCGAAGGTCTTGTTGCTGTATTGTATAACTCTGTGCCTGTGACTCTATGACCGTATTTTCCAATCCCTCCTCCTCTAGAAACAAAAGGGATTTTTTTCTTCTATTTTCACGGGAAAATATATGAAATAGCAACCAGAGCATTCAAGAATAGTCTTTGTTATCAGGGCTGTGGAAAGAGTGATCTTAGTTGTATTATAGGCCCCGGGAGGCCACTGCGGAGCTGCAAAGTCAGACAGTATATATTTTGAAAGTTTTAAAGGCACACTTTGAACACCATATTAAATGGTAATTGTATTTAACATCAGAGCTCAGGGGGAAGAGGGAGACTATTGATCAGTGACTAGGAGATAGTAGGGACTGCAAATGCTGGAAGTCAAAGTCGATAAAATGTAGAACTGGATAGACAGCAGGTCAGACAGCATCGGGGGAACAGGAAAGTCAACACTTCAGGTCTGGACCCTTCATCAACACTATGGAAGACATCTGTAAAAATGCGATTCCATAATCCCAATTCCTCCAACTCCGCCGCATCTGCTCCCAGGATGAAGCATTCCACTCTCGGATATCCCAGTTGTCCTCCTACTTCAAGGACCGTAAATTTCCCTCTCCCATGATTCATAATGTCCTCGACTGCATCTCCTGCATTTCCCGTACTTCTGCCCTCAAACCCCTTCCCTCCAATAACAATACAGATAGAGTCCCCCTTGTCCTCACATACCACTCCACCAATCTCCAAATCCAATGCGTCATTCTTCACCATTTTCTGCAATCAGACCCCACCACCAAAAAGATATTTCCTTCCCCATCCCTATTTGCTTTCTGTAGGGACTGCTCACTCCGCGACTCCCTATCAGCTTCACACTCCCCACCAACCTTTCCACCACACATGGCCCTTTCCCTGCAACCACAGAATGTGCATCACCTGCCCCTACACCTCTCCCTCACCTCCATCCAAGGCCCCAAATAATCATTCCAAATCCGGCAGAGATTCACCTGCACATCTTCTAACCTGGTCTATTGTATCCATTGCTCCCAATGTGGTCTCCTCTATATTGGAGAGGCCAAGTGCAGACTCGCTGACTGATTCATGGAGCATCTGCACTCTGTACACTCCAATCAACACCACCTTCTGGTTGCCAGCCATTTCAAATCCCCCTCCCACTCCCTTAGCAACATCTCCATCTTGGTCCTCCTCCACTGTCAAAATAAGGCCACACGTAAACTGGAGGAACAACACCTTATATTCCACCTCGGGAGCTTACAGCCCAATGACCTCAACATAGAGTTCACCAACTTCAAAATCTCCCCAGCCCCAGGCTCATCCCATGTCCAGCCCTTCCTCGTGTCCCCTCCTCCTTGACCTGTCCATCTTCCTTCTCAGCTAACCACTCCACCCTTCCCACTGACCAATCTCTACAACCCCCTACCTGCATCTACCTTTCACTATCCCACCTACCTTTCTCCCAGTCCACTCCCCCTATTTATTTCTGACCTCCCTTGCCCCTCCCAAGTCCTGTGAAGGGCCCAGACCCAAAAAAACAGACTATTTAAAGTTTTCAAGACAATTTGTAGCTCGCGTTGCGGATGAGGTTGTAGACATGCTCGCTGAGCTGGTGGGTTTGGTTGCAAACATTTCATCACCCTGCTAGGTAGACTATTGATCAGTGCCCTGGTTGACTCCTGAGAGTTTCGATAATTGAAAGGTGATTTCTTCAGAAACAGGATTGTCTTGTCATGACAGGAAATCCACTGACAGAGGAGAAACTTATTCTCAAGAAAGCTGTTGACAAGAGCAGAAACTTTGAGGTTATCAATCATAATTCATAGTTTATTAATGGGAAAAGAGACAAGGCTTTGCTGAGAGATGTTCTAGACTGAATGAACACAGCAGATTGTGAGAAAGAAGTATTTATGGAAAAGCCAATAGAACAAGCAAGGCCAGCCGAGATGATGTCAATCTTGCAGAAGAGATCACACAAAAGAAAAAGAAGCATGTCCAGCATATGGAAATCAGTACTATACCTTCAAGAAGCTGAATCACTTTGCATCCAAAAGTTTAGTTCTAAGGAATCAGAGAAAGCCTACACAGGTGGTTGTTAGATGATGATTCTGATGAATCACTCAACAGGTTGGCAACATTGAATCTAAAGGTGATAAATGGTTTGTGACAGTTAGAATGATGACTGCAGGAGGAGAAGATGAAGTGAACAGGAGGTGTCACGCTGACCCCGGTACTGTGTGCAGCATCATGAATCTTGCAGACCTGTCCAAAGTGGCTCAAGGAGGTCACCCAGAAATGAAGCCTGAAAGGTAAGGTGGGAACAACACTCAGCCCGAGAGGACAAATGAAGCTGAGATGCTAACCAAAATGCACTCATCTCAGCTGTCGCAAATCTAAAGCATGGACCGGTCACTCCAAACATGCTGAAAGAGATTTGTAGCATTTCACTGATCACTAAACCACTGAACACATTCCAAAAGATTATAAAGATTTTTTTTTTTTTTAAACAGGTCTTGGATGTCTTCCTGGTGAGTGTCACCTCAAAGTTAATGAGACTCTAAGACCAGTTCAGCATCTGCTCGAGGCCAGCCTAAAACGAAGGAGGAAAGCAAGAAAATGGTAACTGCAGCGTGCTGGATTAGGAATATGCAAACTGAGAAAACCTGGAAAACTGAGAGTATGCATAGATCCAAAGAATATAAATAAAACTTTTAATAGCTATCACCACCCCATGCCAACCATTGAACAAATTTTGAAGGCAAGTCAAACTGAATGAAAGTAGCAGAATCATAGAATCCCTGCAGGGCAGAAAGAGGCCATTCTGCCCATTGAGTCACACTGACTGACCTTCTGGAGAACATCCCACCCAGAACCATCTATCACCATAATCCCCCCCATTTCCCACAGCCAATCCATCTAACCTGCATGTCTTTGGACTGTGGGAGTAATCCCACACAGACACAGGGAGAACGTGCATACTCCACCCACACAGTCACCCAAGGCTGGAATCAAACCTGGGTCCCTGGCGCTGTGAGGCAGCAGTGCTAACCACTGTACCCTGCACCACCCACAGTTATCTAGTAATTTTCTGAATGCTATTTGGGAGATACAAATTGTTGTATGCACTGTGGCATTCCTACTACTCAGACAACACAAGATAGTCAGTGATCTTCCTATTGAGAGTTAAACCAGCTGATGTTAATGACTTCTAGTGAGATTGTAGAATGTCTGACAGCACTGATTATATCTTTCCCAATGGTGTACAAGTGAAGAATTCAGTCGCTTTGTAAAGGATTGAGAAATTCAATATGTGAAATCGTTGCACAGAGGTCGGTATCCATCACCAAGTCACCCTTTATTTACTTGTGCACATTATATGGGCTGTGGCCAGCCAGCTCAGAGTCAGTCCCCTGAACTGAAGAGATTCTAAATGTCCTGGTTATATATATATTTTTCTTTTTTCTAGTGCACAGTATACTGGCTGTGGCCAGCCATCTTAGAGTCAACCCTCAACTGAGGAGATTGTAAAACTTCTGGTTATACTGGTCAGCCAGGAGCTTTCCTGATTGGCCCAGGTTAACAAACCCAATCAAGGATCTCATAGTCAACAAGATCCAGCTGGTTCCAATCACTACAGTGTGAAGTGTGATATGTCATCTGTCTTGTATTTATTCACAGGATGAGTGTGTTACTGGCTAGGCAAGCATTTATTCCAGCCTATCCCTAATTGCACAGAGGGCAGTTAAGAGCCAATGACATTGCTGAGGGTCATACATACATCAGACCAGGTAAGGATGGCCATTTCCTTCCCTAAAGGGCATCAGTGAACCAGACAGGTTTTTCTGACAGTCAACAATGGATTCATGGCTGTCATTAATCTCTTAATTCCAGATTTTTATTGAATTCAAATTCACCATCTGCCATGGCAGGATTTGAACCTGAGTCCCCAGACCATTGCCTGGGTCTCAGGATTAACAACCCAATGATAATACCACTAGGCCATCACCTCACCTCTATACTTTCCCCCCTCAAATGAAAATGCTCAGATGGCTGGGAAAAATCACCAAAGGGATCATAAAGAAGTTAAGCAAATCCAGCGCAGACTTACACAGATAATCCTCGAGTAGAGAAATCCACCTACTAAAGGCATGGAAATGAGTCCATTCCAAAGACTAATGTTGCACTGCACTTGAACTACGCTTGTAACCATGAAATTTAGTACTGAACAAGAGGTAAAATAGAATTGTGTGTCAAATTCACCTCAAACAACAGAAAACCAAATTTCACCTTGATAAAACATTGAGTCATTGCCAGGGCTGAGAATTGGTGAGCCAGTCAATGGGCAAATTTTCAACACTTTCAAGAAAAGTCAACCCATCTGACAATGTGGGACATGTATAGAGCAGATGACTTTGACACTCAATCGTGTATTACCTTTTGTTCAGTAATTATTTCACTTTCGAAGCTGTGCCCTCACTTAATGCCATGGATCAGGAAGAAATGATGTCACCACCTGAACAGAGTACAGAATTACTGTCAATCCCATGAGTTTTCTGTTTTCCAGTAACAGAAGTGGATCAGTATCAACAAATACCATGGCAAAATAATAAGAACTACACTCTGAGAAGGAATATTTCCCCAGAAATGAGCTGATACTAGTGGAATAGTTAACAACAACATGCACATGTAGCATTAGGAGACTACAGTGCCAGGGTCCTGGGTTCAATTTCAGCCTCAGGTGACTGTCTGTGTGGAGTTTGCACATTCTCCCCGTGTCTGCATGGGCTTCCTTCAGGTGCTCCAGTTTCCGCCCACAGTTTGAAGATGTGCGGGTTAGGTGGATTGGCCATGCTAAATTGTCCATACTGTCCAGGGGCATGTAGGTTAGGTGGATTTGACATTGTAGGTGTGGAGTTACAGGGACAGGGTAGGGGATGGGTCTGGGTGGGATCCTTTTCGGATGGTCAGTGTGGACTCAATGGGCCAAATGGCCTGCTTACACATTCTGTTGGGATTCTATTCTAGTATGATTTAACGATGACATATGCGATGCATGTGCAGAGACTGATGAAAGTGGAGCTGATGAGATGAGAGATTAATGCACTACTTTCCGAATGACCAATAGGTTACTTTATGCTCATGTTTATTGGGTAACTTGCGTAACCTGTAACTGTAACATATAATGCATGCATAACCTTTTAAAATTTAGGGAATACATGATAAACAGTAGGACCCTGAGAAGTGTTGAGGATCACAGGACCTTGATGTGCCTTGATACCTTTAAGGTAGCAGGGCAGATAGATCAAATGGTTATGAAGACACATGGGACACTTGCCTTTACTGCTAGAGGGGTGAAGTTTAAGCGTAGTGGGGTTATACTGAAACTGTATGAAATCTTGGTGAGGCCATTTGAAGGGAACATAATTGAGATGTATGAAAATTACAAGGGGCATAGGCAAACTAGACAGGAAGAAACATTTCCCCTTGATAGAGTGATCAATGACCAGGGGCAGAGACTTAAGGTAAGGGGCAGTAGGTTTAAAGGAGATGTGAGGAAAACCTCAGAGGGTTGTGGGAATCTAGAACTCACTGCTTGTAAAGGGTACAGGCAGAAACCCTCATTTTGTTTGAGAAGTATTTAGATGTACCTTTATGATGCCAAGGCACACAAGGCTATGGGCCAAGTGCTGGACAATGGGATTAGAATTGTTAGCTGTGTAGATTGACCAGTGCAGACTTGATGGGCCAAAGAGCCTTTTTCTGTGCTGTAGATTGCAAAGGCTCTAAAAAAGGGGATGTTTGGAGAAATACAATTGTACCCCTTGTCTAGTGGCTGGCTTGATGTAGTCATGTGACTTCTACCTCTGCTGTTATTGCCTTTGTGTGTAATCTGTGGGAGCCATTAAACATACATCACTTGAAACATACTTCTTACCATCTTAGCCTCATATCGCAGGATGATCTTGTCCATTTCCAGCATTTTGAGGACATCCTTTTTTGGTGGTTTGGGGATGAATGACAAACAGTTCCCCAGCGAATCCTCCACTGAACCAAATCCATTGTATGGAGGAACCCACTAGAGCCAATGGGAACAGGATATTACAACACAGCTACCAATAAGAACAGGGTATTTAGCACAGCAGCTAATGAGAACAAGAGAAAAGGAGAGGCTCACGATTGGGTCTAATCAGACTCTGGGGCTGATCAGACTCTAAACAAGATGGTGGTGATATCAATGAATATAAAACATCATGATAATTGCAATGATTGCAGTAGACTAGATTAAGTGTAATGCAGGTAAATCATTATTTCACCGGGAAGGTGTGTCTAGGACCCCGGATTGAGAGGACGGAGGAAGTAAATGGGCAGCTGTTGTACCTTCTGTGTTTGTAGGGGGAGGTGTTGGGAGTGGAGGAGGAGTGGACCAGGGTGTCCTGGAGGAAATTATCCCTGCGGAAAGCTGACAAGGGAGGGGATGGGAATACGTGTCTGGTGGTGGCATCCTGTTGGAGGTGGCAGAAATGTGGCATATGATCTTTTGGATGATTGTGAGTGGTACCTGAGGACCACAGGACCCTAACAGTGTTGTGGGTAGGAAGAGAAGGGGTGAGGGCAGAAGTGTGAGAAATGGGTCAGACACGGCTCGGGGCCCTGTCCACCCAGTTATGGGAATCCTTGGTTGAGGAAAAAGTGGACATTTCAGGTGCCCCCTTGTGGATGCTGGCATCATCGGAACAGATGTGATGGGGCTGGAGAAACAGGGAGAATGGAATAGAGTCTTTACAGGAAGCAGGATGTGAGGATGTATAGTCAAGGTAACTGTAGGATTCTATGGTTCGTAATGGATATTGGTGGCCAGGCTATCCTCAAAAATGGAAACAGAAATGTCGAGGAAGAGAAGAGAGGAGTCAGAGATGGACCAGGTGAAGGTGAGAGCAGAGTGGAAATTGGAAGTGAAATTAATCATTTTTTCCAATTCTGGACAAGACAGGAAAGAAGCACTGATGATGCCATTGATATATTGGAGAAAGATTTGTGGGGAGGGACCTGTGTAGGACTGGAACAATGTTCCACAAACCCCACAAAGAGACAAACATAACTAGGGCCCATATGAGTACTCATGGCCACACCTTTGATCTGAAGAAAGTGAGAGGTATTAAAGGAGAAGTTGTTCAGAGTGAAGATGAGCTTAGCCAGGTGGAGGAGGCTGTTGGTGGATGGGTACGGTTCAGTTCAGGCCTTTTCTCCATGAAGAAGCAGAGAGCCCTGAGACCATCCTGATGTGTAAAGGGATTGCACATCTGTGGTGAAGAGGTGGTGGCTGGTGTCTACAAACTGGAAATTCTGAAACTGATTTAAAATACCAGAAGAATCACGGATGTAAGTGGGAAGGGACTGGCCAAGAGGAGAAACAATCAGGTCGAAGTGGAAGTGATAAGCTGCATTGGGTAGATCTTCAGATCATCAGCATTTGCCATTCTTTGATTATTCAAGCATCAGCTGGGGAAGATTTAGGTGACAGTGATCATTATATGATCAAGGTTTTTGTTGATTATGAGAAAGGTCAAGGTGCGAATCCAGAGTGAAATCATTAATTGGGGGGGGAAGGCCAATCTTAATGGTTTGAGAATGGATCTGGCCCAGCAAATTGGCATGAAAGACTGACACCAAGTGAACAAGGGGCTGCCTCTGAAGAAGAGACTGTGTGGCATATAGTCAACGTACATTCCTAGAGCTGCCTGGATAAAGCAGAAATAAAGTTGTATATAACAGTTCTGAGGAAGGGCCACCGGACCTGAAACGTTAACTCTGATTTTTTTCACTGATGCTGCCAGACCTGCTGAGCTTTTCCAGCAACTTCTGTTTGTGTTCCTGATTTACAGCATCCACAGTTCTTTCGTTTTTTTTCTAATTCATTCACAGGATGAGGGTGTCGCTGGCTAGGCAGCATTTATTGTCCATCCCTAATTGCCCAGATGGCAGTTAAGAGTCAACCACATTGCTGTGGGTCTGGAGTCACATGTAGGCCAGACCAGGTAAGAATGGCAGTTTCCTTTCCTAAAGGACATTAGTGAACCAAATGGGTTTTTCCTGACAATCGACAATGGATTCATGGTTATCATTAGATTCTTAATTCCAGATATTTTATTGAATTCAAATTCCACCATCTGCCATAGTAAGATTTGAACCAGTGTCTCCAGAATGCTACTGGGGTCTCTGGATTAACAGTCCAGTGATAATCCCACTAGGCCATTGCCTCACCTGTAGCATTTTATCGTAATATAACAGATATTGGGTGGCTAAGACCATTCAGTTTACTAAATGAGCACTTTACATCTGCTATCACTGAGGTCAAATTGTGGTGAAACAGGAGGTAGTGGAGACAAAGGATGGGTTATAATTAATGGTGAGGAGACACTAGAAAGGCAGGTAGATACATTATCTGCATCAGACGTGATGTGCCTGAGAGTACTGAGGGTAGGAAGGATGGAAAGGAAGAGCAGACACATAATAACATCAGAATGAGGAGCGGGGAGCAAGCCATTCAGCCCTTGAGCCTACTCCACCATTTAATACAATCATGGCTGATCTCATCTCAACCTCAACTCCACTTTCCTGCTTACTCCCCACAACCCTTCAAACCATTACCAATTAAAAATCTGTCTATCTCCCCCTTAAGTTTACTCAATGTCTCAGAATCCACCACACTCTGGGGCAGTGAATTCCACAGATTCGTGATCTATTAAGTGAAATAATTTCTCCTCATCTCTGTTTTAAATCTACCACCCCTTATCCTAAATCTATGATCTCTCATTCTAGATTGCCCCACATGAGGAAACATCCTCTCTATGTCTACTTTGTCAGTGTCCTTGAGTATCCTATATATCTCAATCAGATTTTCTCTCATTCTGACAAACTCCAGAGAATATAGGTCTAAACTACTCACTCTCTCTTTAAGACAAATCCCTCATCTCTGGAATCAATCCAGTGAACTTCCTCTGAACTGCCTCTAATACCACTACATCCCTCCTCAAGTAAGGGGACCAAAACTGTGCACAACACTCCAGGTGCAGACTCATTAATGCCTTATACAGTTGGAGCAACATTTCCCTCCTTTTATACTCTATTCCTTTAGCAATAAATGCCAAAATTCCATTTGCCTTCCTTATTACCTGCTGTACCCATAAACTTTGTGATTCACCAAATCCTCTGCACCAAAATACTCTGAAGTTTCTCTCCATTTAGTTAACCGGTTGCTACTTTATTTCTCTGACTAAAACGGATCACACTTATCCACGTTAACCTCCATCTGCCAATGTTCTGAGGAAGGGTCATTGGACCCGAAATGTTAACTCTGCTTTCTCTCCACACAGGCTGCCAGACTTGCTGAGCTTTTCCAGCAATGTTTTTGTTCCATCTGTCAAACTTTGGCTGATTCAGCTGTTCTTTTGTAAATTTCTTATTTCTTCATTCCAACTTACTTTCCTATTTTAGTGTCATTTGAAAATTTGACTCTAGTGCCTTCTTATCCATGCTTCGAAATCATGAATATCAATTGTAAATAGTTGGGGCTTGAGGACCAAACCCTGTGGCATCTCACTAGTTATTACTTGCCAAGTACTTAACTTTATCCTGGCTCTCTGGTCAAAATCTTCCAATGGTGTGAGATACCACCAGACAAGTGCCAGAAAATTACCATCTCCAGTAAGAGACAATCAAAACATTGCCACTTAACATTCAATGGCATTATTATCGCTGAATACCCAACTGTCAACATCCTGAGGGTTACTGTTGATCAGAAACTGAACTGGACTAACCTTTTAAATACCATGGCTACAAACTCACTTCCTCACTCCCCAAACCCTGTTCACCAATGACAGAGTACAAACAAGGAATTCTGGGTGAGCCTATTAATTCCAGGTTCCTGGGAACACATGAATCCAGTAAAAGAGGCCACATCACATGATTCAAACCTTTTTCTCTGGTGGTGCAGGTTTCTTGATGACATCAACAGGATGAAGTTCCACCCCCCTAATGTTCTGATAAAAGTAATTCTTGGTGAACTCATCACAGTCATAGATGAAGAATTCACGTCCGAGAAGAGTGACAGGTTGACCAACAATGAAATCCCGAGGACCATACCATTCCTTCACCTCCTGGTCAGCCACCTCCATTGAGATTGTGGGAAAATTTGCTGCAGAGGCAGTGACAGAAAAGCAGCATGTGAGAGGAAAGTAGTGATCATCAGTGAGACTCAATCCATAATCCCCAACGAGAGCCAGTGCCTAGGGGACCTTGTACCCCAGTGGGAGTCAGTGAGAGTCAGTGTGTGTGGGACTGTACCCCAGTGAGAGCGTGTGTGTGTGTGGGACTGTA
>NC_063340.1:92001832-92013260 GCF_021869965.1 Rhincodon typus
GTGTGTGTGTGTGGGACTGCACCCCAGTGAGAGCGTGTGTGTGTGTGGGACTGCACCCCAGTGGAGAGTCAGTGTGTGTGGGACTGTACCCCAGTGGAGAGTCAGTGTGTGTGGGACTGTACCCCAGTGAGAGTCAGTGTGTGTGGGACCCTGTATCCCAGTGAGAGTCAGTGTGTGTGTGGGACTGTACCCCAGTGAAAGTCGGAGTGAGTTTCACTCTGGAAATCAGACTCTCACCTGCCTCATCTTTCAATGTTTTGGGGTAACGCCTCCGACCCACCATCATTGGAAAAGGATCTCGTCCGTCATTCTTTTCATAAACGTCACGGATTTCCACAGTCCCATCAGCCAGGTAATAATGGATAATGTACCGTCTGCACTCACCAAACATATTGTCTGTGTCATTCCAGTACGCATAAAATCTCAAAACCTGCCAAAGGTAACAAGATTCAGGCAAAGAGTAATGACGATGACAGAGACCACATATTTTGTGCCCATCCCATCTAGTCCCACTATACCCTTCATCCTGTTCCAGTCACCATCTCCTTGGCTTCTTTCTCTGAGAATAACATCTCTGGACCTTCTCTCCATTTTGAAGCCTCTCCCCTCTGGATCCCCTCTCCATCCTACAAACCTCCCCTCCAGGTCTCTTTCCCTGGACTCCACATCCCTCAGGATCTACTCCAGACTGCATCCTCCAGACCCCCTATCCCTCTGGACATCCATCCCTCTGGTCCCTCTCCCCTGTGGACCATTTTCCCATTTTAATCTGTTTCCCTCCGGGATCACATCTCTTCAGATCCTGGTCCTCCCTTTACTTCTCCACTGACATCATTCCTCCCAAGACTACCTCTCTCTCATCTCCAACCCTAAAATTCCACCTCTCTACTCACCCCTTGGCTGACCCATTATCAGCTCCTCTGGGTATCTCTGGACAGTAATACCACAATCTGGTGAAACACACAATTCTGAAACTAAATGCAATGATGTGTTGGGGGCATGGCTGACTACCATTTCCCCTCAGACAAAGCCATTGAGCTATTTATTAGTCATGTATTGTTTGTGACAATCACTCGACTTGACAATCAGTCAGACTCGCTGTTTTCCTAACCAAGGCTCCGCATTCAATTGGTAATTAGTTTCCAATCCAGTGACTTGTGATTTGTTATCAGGCCATTAGGTCATAACTTTGCAGTCGAAGATCAGGTTACTAATCTTAAAGTTAAAGGTCAGGACACAAACCTTCCGGTCATAGGTTAGGAACTGTTTGAGTTTATCAAAGTCTGAGGGAGTGACATGCTCCCGAGCAGGGTTTCTTTTGCGACTCTCGATGTAGGGATCTGGTGGGATCATCTCTGGACAATTTGGGATAATGCCATGGCTCACCATGAAATCCTGGGAAATAGGAGACAACAAGAGGTAAGCGACAGGACTGTGAGGACAAACAAAGCAAGCCAGAAACCAATAATATTTTCAAATAAAATAAACCACACACATAAAGTGCCACTCTCTCATTAGAGAAAGACAGCTGGTGAGTTTTTCAGGCATGTCAATATAAAAAAAAGGAAGAGGTGATGGGTGTTTGAAAAGCTTTAAGGTAGACAAGTCCCCAGGATCTGATGGGATCTATACCAGGATGCTGAAAGAGCAGGTGAGGAAATTGCTGAGGCCTTGTACAAAATCATTGTATCCTCTTCAATCACAGGAGACGTCCCAGAGGACTGGAGAATAGTCAATGTTGTTCCTGTGTTTAAGAAGGGCAACAGGGATAATCCGGGAAATTACAGGCCAGTGAGCCTTACATCAATGGTAGAGAAATTACTGGAGAGGATTCTTAGGGATAGGATTTACTTGTATTTATGGACTCATTAGCAATAGGCAGCATGATTGTGTGCTAGGAAGGTCGTGTCTCACAAACCTGATGGAGTTTTTTCAAGAATTAACAAAGGTGATTGGTGAGGGCAGGGCAGTAGATGTTGTCTATGTGGACTTTAGCAAGGCTTTTGACAAGGTCCTTCATGGCAGGCTGATACAGAAAGTGAAATTACATGAGATCCATGGTGAGCTAGTGAGATGGATATAGAACTGGCTTAGTCATAGAAGACAGAGAATAGTAGTGGGTGGGTGTTTTGCAGACTGGAGGTCTGTGACAGCGGTGTTCCACAGGGATCAGTGCTGGGACTCCTGTTATTTGTAATATATATAAATGATTTGGAGGAGAATCTAGGTGGCCTGATTAGTAAGTTCGTGGATGATACAAGGATTGGAGGAACTGTAAGAAGTGCGGAGAATTGCAGAGGATACAGCAGCATACAGATAGGCTGGAGACTTGGGCAGAGAAATGGAAGATGGGGTTTAATCCAGACAAGTACGAGATAGTGCATTTTGGGAGATCGAATGAAAGAGGGCAGTATACTGTACCAAAAAAAAGTTGGTGGAAAAGCTCAGCAGGTCTGGCAGCATCGGTGAAGAAAAAAAGAGTTAACGTTTCGGGTCTGGTGACCCTTCCTCAGTTCTTTTGGTTTTTATTGGGTAGTATACAGTAAATAGCAGAACTACTAGTTGAATCAACATGCACACAGATTTAGACATAAAGGTCCACACTTCCCTGAAAGTGGCAACATAAGTGAATAAGATGGTTAGGGCACAGAGTATAAAAATTGGCAAGTCATTTTGCAGCTGTGTAGAACTTTAGTTTGGCCATATTTGGAATATTGTGTACAGTTCTGATCACCACAATATCAGAAGGATGTGGAATCTTTGGATAGGATACAGAAACGTTTTACCAGGTTTGGAGAGTATTAGCTATGAGGAGAGATTGGACAAACTCATTTTGTTTTCATTTGAAAGTTGAAGGATGAGGGGCAACTTGATAGAAGTGTATAAAATTATGAGAGGCTTGAATAGAATGGATAGTTGGAGTCTTTTTCCCAGGGTAGAAATGTCAATCACTAGGGGACATGGGTTTAAGGTAAAAGGGGAAAGTTTAAAGGAGATTTGAGAGGCAAGTTTTTTTACACAGAGGGTAGGAAGTGCCTGGAATGTGCTGCCAGCGGAGGTGGTGGAGGCGGTTACAATAGCAATGTTTAAGAGGTATCTTGATAGATACATGAATAGGTAGGGAATAGAGGGACTGTGTAAAGACAAAAAGATTTTAGTTTAGAAAAGCATCATCTGTCGGCACAGTTTTGGTGGGCCAGAGGGCCTGCTTCTGTGCTGTACTGTTCTTTGAGTTTAACCTGAGTGTCACCTCACCTCAGGCAAGGCCCAGGGTTGAAAACGCAGCACCTTCAAAGTAACCTTGGCCAGTGCAGGAAATAAACCATGCTGTTGGCATTGCTCTGCATGACATACCAGCCATCCAGCCAGCTGAACTGAGTAGCCTCCATATGAAAACAAAAACAGAAATTGCTGGAAAAGCTCAGCAGGTCCGGCAGCATCTGTGAAGAGAAATCAGAGTTAACGTTTTGGGTCCATGACCCTTCCTCAGTGTTCACCGGACCCAAAACATTAACTCTGATTTTCTCTTCACAGATGCTGACGGACCTGTTGAGCTTTTCCAGCAACTTACGTTTTTGTTTCTGATTTACAGCATCCACGGTTCTTTCAGTTTTTATCCCATATGAATACATTTGTCCTCAGTCACTGCTATCAAGTCCCCAGCTCTGGGCCCAGGCTGTAGTTACACTATTAGCAACATTCACTAAGGCTTCTTGGCTTCACTTCACTACTGGATCCAGCTAAACTCTTTGAGTTAGTACCTCATTTCAGGAAGTGATAGATGCAGGTACAGTTTGAATATTTAAAAGACGTGGACAAATCCATGCTGTATGACTCTAACACTCTATGACCCCCTAGCTGAATTCACCAAGGGATCGCTGGATAGCATTCAGGCACAGGAACCCTAGCTGATATCCCCCTTCTTTCTGTCTCTCTCTAACCTAGGGATCACTGGACAGTGATCAGCAAGCAACAGCTGATTTGCCCTCGAGTTTCTTGAAACAATTTATAGAATTGGGATAGTTAGGGAAGAGGCCATAATGGACTTTGTCTTAGGGAATGAGACTGGCCAGGTGATCAAAGTTTCAGTGGGGGAACAGTGATCATAATTCCGTATGTTTTAAGATAGTTATGAATAAGGATAAGACTAGTCCTTGGGTGAAATTCCAGACTGGGGGAAGGCTAATTATGACACAATAACGCAGGAACTGAAGAAATTAGAATCGGGGGCTGTTTGAGAATAAATCTACATCTGACGTTTGGGAATCTTTTAAAGGCCAGTTGATCAGAGTTCAAGACCGGCACATTCCTGTGAGGACGAAAGATAAAGATGGCAAGATTCAGGAACTCTGGATGATAAGAGATGTTGAAAGTTTCATCAGAAAGGAAAAGGAAGCATATGTCAGGTTTAGGAAACTGAAATCAGACAAAGCCTGTGACAAATATAAAGGAAACAGGAAAGAACTTAAACAAAGAATTGGAGGGCTAAAGGGGGCTATGAAATGTCCTTGGATAGTAGGAATACAGAGAATCCATGGCACTTTATTCATATGATAGGCACAAGGAGATACTGTAACCAGGGGAAGCATAGCTCCATTAAAAAACAAAGGAGGGGATTTATGCATGGAGACAGAGGAAGTGGGTGAGGTCTTTAATGAGGACTTCGTATCAGTATTCACCAAGGAGAAGGACATGGATGATGGTAAGATTATGAAGGGGCATGTTGATATTCTGAGGCAAGTCAATATTGAGAAGGAGGAGGTCTTTGGAGGTCTTGAAAACTATTACCATAGTTAAATTTCAGGGCCTGATGGGATCTATCCCAGGATACTGAGGGAGGTAAGGGAAGAGATTGCTGGGGCCTTGACAGAGATCTTTTTGTCCTCTTTAGCCATAGCTGAGATCCAATAGCCAATGTTGTTCCTTCGTTTAAAAACAGCATCAGGGAAAATCCAGGAAATTATATCCAAAGATAACAAGGTGTAGAGCTGGATGAACACAGCAGGCCAAGCAGCATCAGAGGAGCAGGAAGGCTGAAGTTTCGGGCCTAGACCCTTCTGGTTATCTCAGATTCTCCAGCATCTGCAGCTCCTGCTACCTCTGAAATTATATTCAAATGTGCCTTGCATCAGTGGTAGGGAAATTTTATTACAAAAGTTTTTTAGAGATAGGATTTACTCTCATTTGGAAAAGAATGGACTTATTAGGGATAGACAGCATGGCTTTATGCGGGAGAGATCTTGCATTTCAAATTTGATCAAATTTTTTGAGGAAGTGACAAAGATGATCAATAGGGGTAGGGCAGTGAATGTTGTCTACATGGATTTTACTAAAGCTTTTGACAAGGACCCTCATGGTAGGCTGGTCCACAAGATTAAGTCACATTGATGAGTTGGTAAATTGGCTTAGTCGTCAAAGACAGAAGGTAGTTGTGGAGGGGTGTTTTTGAGACTGGAGGTCTATGACCAGTGGTGTTCCACAAGGAGCAGTGCAGAGACCTCTGTTGTTTGTAATATTTATAAATAAATTGGATGATAATATCAGTGGTTTGATTGGTAAGATTGGAAATGATACAAAAATTGGTGGAGTTGTGGATAGTGAGAAAGGTTGACAAAGCATACAGTAGTATAAAAATATAGGAAAGTTGGATAGAGAAATGACAGATGGAGTAAAATCCAGACAAGTGTGAAGTGATCATTTTGGGAGGTCAAATGCAAGAGGAAAGTGTATAGCAAATGGCAGGATACTTCAGAGCATTGATGTACAGAGGGATCTTGGGGTGCAAGTCCATAGCTCCCTGAAAGTGCCAACACAAGTGGATAAAGTGATAAAGAAGGCAGACAGCATGCTTGCCTTCACCGGTTGGGGTATTCAGTATAAAAGTTGGTAAGTCATGTTGCAGCTGTATAAAATTTTAGTTAGACCATATTTCGAGTATTGTGTGCAGTTCTGGTCACTATACTATAGAAAAGATGTGGGGTCTTTGGAGAGGATGCAACAGATGTTTACCAGGATGTTGCCTGGATTGGAGAGTATTAACTATAAGAAGAGTTTGGAAAAACTTGGATTGTTTTTGCTAGAGTGTTGGAGGCTGAAGGGGTGACCCAATAGAAGTATCTAAATTATGAGGAGAATTAATAGGGTGGATAGTGGGAGTCTCTTTCCCAAGATGGAAACATCAATTACTAAGGGCATAATTTTA
Organism: Rhincodon typus; assembly: GCF_021869965.1. Lineage (NCBI taxonomy): Eukaryota > Metazoa > Chordata > Chondrichthyes > Orectolobiformes > Rhincodontidae > Rhincodon > Rhincodon typus. Next base: position 92,008,035 of record NC_063340.1, read on the forward strand.
AGGTGATGGGGGGAAAGTTTCAAGGAGATGTGTGAGGCAACATTTTTATGCAGAGGGTGGTAGGTGCCTGGAACATGCTGCCAGGGGAACTGGTAGAAGCAGGTACGTGAGCAAAGTTCAGGAGGCATTTAAACAGACACATGAACAGACAGGGAATAGAAGGATACGGACCATGGCATCATGGTCAGCACAGACATGGTGTTGTAGATATGGTAGCTAAGCTTGCTGATGACACAAAAATAGATAGGAAAATAAGTTGTTAAGAGCACATAAGGAGCCTCCAAAGAGATATAGATAGATTAGGTGAGTGGGCAAAGATCCAACAAAAGGAGTACGAGATGGGAAACTGTGAAATTGTCCATTTTGACAGAAAGAAAAGAAAAACAGTATATTTAAATGGTGGGAGGTTGCAGGGCTGTAAGATGCAGTGGGATCTGGGTGTTGCAGCACACTAATCATAGAAGATTAGTACACAGGTACAGCAATAATCAGGAAAGCTCAGAGAATATTATGGTTTATTGCAAGAGAAATTGAATACAAGAGTAAGAAGGTAATTCTTCAGTTATAAAAACCGAAAGAACTGTGGATGCTGGAAATCAGAAACAAAAACAATATTGCTGGAATAGCTGAGCAGGTCTGGCAACATCTGTTGGCCAACAGGATTAAGGAAAATCCCAAGGCTTTTTATACATATATAAAGAGCAAGAGGGTAGCCAGGCAGAGGGTTGGTCCACTCAAGGACAGGGAAGGGAATTTAGGTGTGAGGCCAGAAGAAATGGGCGAGGTATTAAATGAGTATTTAAATAAGGTCACGTCTCACTAACTTGGTTGAGTTTTTTGAGGAAGTGACGAAGATGATCGATGAGGGTAGGGCAGTGGATGTTGTCTACATGGACTTCAATAAGGCCTTTGACAAGGTCCCTCATGGCAGGCTGATACAGAAGGTAAAGTCGCATGGGGTCAGAGCTGAGCTTGCAAGATGGATAGAAAACCTGGCTCGGTCACAGAATACAAAGGTAGCCGTGGAAGGGTGTGTTTCTGAATGGAAGTCTGTGACTAGTGGTGTTCCTCAGGGATCAGTGTTGGGACCTTTGCTGTTTGTAATATATATAAATGATTTGGAGGAGAATGTAACTGGTCTAATTAGTAAGTTTGCCGATGACACAAAGGTTGGTGGAATTGCAGATAGTGATGAGGACCTTCAGAGGATACAGTTGGATATAGATCGGTTGGTGACTTGGACAGAAAGATGGCAGATTGAGTTTAATCCAGAAAAATGTGAGGTAATGCATTTTCGAAGGTCTAATCCAAATGGAAAATATACAGTCAATGGCAGAACCCTTAAGAGTACTGATAGGCAGAGAGATCTGGGTGTACAGGTACACAAGTCACTCAAAATGGCAACACAGGTGGAGAAGGTAGTCAACAATGTATACGGCATGCTTGCCTTCATTGGCCGGGGCACTGAATTTAAAAATTGTCAGGTAATGTTGCAGCTTTATAGAACCTTAGTTAGGCCGCATTTGGAATATTGTGTTCAATTCTGGTTGCCACACTACCAGAAGGATGTGGTGGCTTTGGAGAAGGTACAGAAAAGATTTACCAGGATGTTGCCTGGTATGGAGGGCATTAGCTATGAGGAGACGTTGGAGAAACTTGGGTTGTTCTCACTGGAACGACGGAGGTTGAGGGGCGACCTGTTAGAGGTCTACAAGATTATGAAGGGCATGGACAGACTAGACAGTCAGAAGCTTTTTCCCAGGGTGGAAGAGTCAGTTACCAGGGGCCATGGGTTTATGGTGCGAGGGGCAAGGATTAAAGGTGATGCACGAGGCACGATTTTTACACACAGGGTGTGGGTGCCTGGAACCCACTGTCAGGGGAGTTAATGGAAGCAGATACTAAAGTGACTTTTAAAGGGTGTCTTCACAAATACATGAATAGGATGGGAATAGAGGGATAGGGTCCCTGGAAGGGCAGGGGGTTTTAGTTGTGACGGGCAGCGTGTCGGTGCAGGCTTGAAGGGCCGAAGGGCCTGTTCCTGTACTGTAATTTTCTTTGTTCTTTGTTCTTTATCTGTGGAGAGAAATCAGAATTAATATTTCGGGTCAGGTGACCCTTCCTCAGAATTGATGGTAAATATGAAAATGTCAGTTTATTTGCAGAAGATAGGGTAGGGGGAGGGGGTAAGGAGTACGGTGGACAAGAGAAAAGATTAGAACTGAAATCCTGTCCAAGAGATGACCAGAACTTCTTAAAGCTGGGTATGCCTGCAAGTGATATCGCAGTGAGTTAAATCCTAAATAAAAACTGAAAGAACTGTGGGTGCTGTAAATCAGAAACAAAATCAGAAATTGCCAGAAAAGCTCAGCAGCAGTGTATTGGTGAGACTGCATTCGGGATACTATGCACAGTACTGGTCCCTTACCTATTTAAGGAGCTTAATGAGTTGGGAACAACTCAAAGGAGGTTTATTAGTCTAATATCTGGAATGAGTGGATCCCCTTAATAGGAAAGGCTGGATAGTCTAAGCCTGTATCCTCTGGAGTTTGAAACACTCAGAGGTAACTGAATGAGAACACATAAAGGGACTTGACCAGGTGAATGCAGAAAAGATGGCTCCCTTTGTGGGAGAATTTAGAACTAGGGGATCGTGATTTAAAAATAAAGGAGAACCCATTTGAAACAGAGATGAAGAAGCATCTTTTGCCTCGGAGGGTTGTGAAGGTTTGGAATTCCCTTCCTCAAGACCCAGGGGATGTAGACTTTTCATTATACTCCTATATGTGAATAAACGTGTAGTGATTGGAACCAGGTGGGCCTCATTGACTGTGAGATCCTTGATTGGGCCAATCAGAGAGCCCTGACTTGCAGATATAAATAGGGGAATTAGAGACTCTCCTGACTTCAGGGAACAACTCTGAGCTGGCTCGTCACAGCTAGTGTATTGTGCACATGTAAATAAAGGGTGACTTGGTGACGGGATACCAGTCTCTGCATAGTTATTTCAATATGTGACAATAAAATCTGATTCTAATCTTAATTCTAAAGGGTTAAATAGATTATTGATTACTAAGGAACATCAGGATATATAGGAATGTAGAGTTGAGGTTAAAATCAGATTAGCCACAAACTTATTGAATTGTGTATCAGGCTCAAAGGGCCAAGTGGCCTACTCTTGATCCTTATATTTGCATATTCATAAGATGATATAATGTTTGTGAAAGGCCAACTTACACATGTAAATTTGTCACAGCCAGTGAGGCGGTATCGCTTTCCATATGCCACCACCTCTATGGCGACATTGAGGTCCTTCCAATGCCAACAATCTCCTTGGTCATTTTTGGGGAGTCGCTGTCTGTTGATCAGTTTGCCCTGAGTTAGTCCAGAGTTATCCACTTCTGGCTCATGAATGGAAATACTGTCATCCTCCAGGTAATAGTACAGGATGATCGGTCGAACCCGATAATATTCATGTGGGGATTCATGAACTGTTTCCTTGAAATATCCGTCAAATTTCAACACCTGGTTAAAAATTGAGAGAACACTTTCACTGAAAGAATACAATGTGGGTGATGGGAGGCAGGAAATGTGATTGAGGGGAGAAGGCATGGTCGGTAAGGGGGGCAATAGAAAATATGGTCAGTGGGCGAATGTTGAACAAATTATCAAAACGTTACCTTCTTATCAAAAGCCACATGCCCAGGAATGAAATCTGCTGGTGGGGCCTGTTTGGCCTGGCCATACGTTAATGTTGGTCTTTTATTAGCCAATTCATCCACATCAGATAGAGACAGCTGATTCACATGGATTGGTTCCCCACCAATCCCGACCTTGGGCACAACAGGGAGAGCAATGCCATTCTTGTAGATGAAAGTCTGTGATCGATGGAAGTTAGACTTCTAAAGACAATTAGAATGATATAATTGTCAGAACAGGAACAAGGAATTCATTTCTTATTAAAGATCAGCCCCACCTCACCATCTTCTCCATGCCTCATTAGCATTCTTTCCTCAAAAACACAATAAGATATAGGAGCAGGATTAAGCCATTGGGCCCATTGAGTCTCTTCCTTGATCGATGCTCTTCACCCTCACCCTCTGCCTCTCTCTCCCTCCAATACCCCCATCTCTTTCTCTCTCTCCCTGATAACCCTATCTCTCCCTGATACTCTATCTCTCCATTACCCGTCTCCCTCCTCCAATGACCCCCCCTCCCTGGCCCGATGCCCCTCTCACCGTGGGGTCCCGGAAAGTATTGCCTGGGAGGAGTGGGAGCCCCCGCACAGGATAACAGGACATTGCCTCTGCCCTGGGTGACAATTCTCCCTCTCTCTCACACTCTCTCTCTGTCTCTCTTTTGCTCTCTCTGTTCTTTTTTCTCACACACACACACTCTCTCTTTCTCTCTCACAGTCTCTCTCTCTCTCTCTGTGTGTGTGTCTCTCTCTGTCACATACACACTGTATCTCTCTCTCTCTCTCTGTTTCTCTGTCTTCTCTCTCTGTCACACACACTGTCTCTCTCTCTCTCTCTGTTTCTCTCTCTCTCTCACACACGCACACACACACACTCTCTCTCTCTGTGTGTCTCTCTCTCACACAACTCTCTCTCTCACACACACACTGTCTCTCTCTCTCTGTCTCTGTTTTTCTCACTCTCTCACACACACGCACACACAGTCTGTGTGTCTCTCTGTCTCTCACACACACAGTCTCCCTCTCTCTGTGTGTCTCTCTCTCACACACACACACTCTGTCTCTCTTTCTCTGTCTGTGTGTCTCTATGTCTCTCACACACACACACACACACACTGTCTGTCTCTCTCTGTGTGTCTCTCTGTCTCTCTCTCTCACACACTCTGTCTCTTTCTCTCTCTTTGTCTGTGGGTCTCTCTGTCTCTCTCTCACACACACACACTGTCTCTCTCTCTGTTTCTCCCTCTCTCTCACACACGCTCACACACACACACTCTCTCTCTCACACACACACACTCTCTCTCTCACACACACACTGTCTCTCTCTCTCTGTCTCTCTGTTTTTCTCTCTCTCTCACACACATGCACACACACTGTCTGTGTGTCTCGCTGTCTCCCTCTCTCTCTCACACACACAGTCTCCCTCTCTCTGTGTCTCTCTGTGTCTCTCTCTCACACACACTCTGTCTCTCTCTCTCTGTGTCTCTCTGTCTCCCTCTCTCTCACACACACACTCTGTCTCTCTCTCT
>NC_063340.1:92013270-92013744 GCF_021869965.1 Rhincodon typus
TCTCTGTCTCCCTCTCTCTCACACACACACTCTGTCTCTCTCTCTCTCTCTGTGTCTCTCTGTCTCCCTCTCTCTCTCTCTGTCTGTGTGTGTGTCTCTATGTCTCACACACACACAGTCTCTCTCTCTCTCTGTGTGTCTCTCTGTCTCTCTCTCTCTGACACACACACTGTCTTTCTCTCTGTGTCTGTGTGTCTCTCTGTCTCTCTCTCTCTGTCTGTGTGTCTCTCTGTCACACACACACTGTCTCTCTATCTCACACACACACACTCTCTCTCTCTGTGTCTCTCTCTCACACACACACTCTGTCTCTCTCTGTGTGTCTCTCTGTCTCTCTCTCACACACACACACTCTGTCTGTCTGTCTCTCTCTCTCTCTGTGTCTCTCTCTCACACACACACAGACTCTCTCTCTGTCTCTCTCTCTCACACACACACTCTGTCCCTCTCTCTCACACACACACTCTGTCCCTC
>NC_063340.1:92013754-92014752 GCF_021869965.1 Rhincodon typus
CACACACACACTCTGTCCCTCTCTCTCACACACACACTCTGTCCCTCCCTCTGTCTCTCTCACACACACTCTCTGTCTCTCTCTCTCTGTGTCACTCTCTCACACACTCTCTGTCTCTCTCTCTCTGTGTCACTCTGTCTCTCTCTTTCTCTCTGTGTCTCTCTGACACACACTCTCTCTCTCTATGTCTCTCTCTCTCACACACACACACTCTGTCTCTCTCTCTGTGTGTCTCTGTCTCTCTCTCTCACACACACACACATTCTCTCTGTCTCTCTCTCTCTCACACACACTCTGTCCCTCTCTCACACACACACACACTCTCTGTCTCTCTCTCACACACACACACTCTGTCTCTCTCTGTGCATCTCTCTGTCTCTCTCACACACTGTCTCTGTCTCTCTGTCTCTCTCCCTCTGTCTGTGTCTCTCACTCTCACACTCTCTTTCTCTCTCTCTCTCTCTCACACACTCTCTGTCTCTATCTCTCTGTGTCTCTCTCTCACACACACTGTCTCTCTCTCTGTGTGTCTCTCTCTCACACACTCTCTGTCTCTCTCTCACACACACTGTCTCTCTCTCTCTGTGTCTCTCTCACACACACTCTCTCTCTGTGTGTGTCTCTGTCTCTCTCTCTCACACACACTCTCTGTCTCTCTCTCTCACACACTCTCTGTCTCTCTTTCTCTGTGTCTCTCTCTCTCACACACACACTGTCTCTCACTGTCTGTCTCTCTCTCTCACACACTCTCTGTCTCTCTCTCTCTGTGTCTCTGTCTCTCTCTCACACACACTCTCTGTCTCTCTCGGTGATAACCGGTTTTCTTCTCGGTTTAGCTCCGAATCTGTTTCCATGGAAACAGTAAACAAGCCGGGCTCACTCGGCAACAAGTGAATCTGAGCGTGGATTGGCTGAGAATCGGAGTCGCTTCTTCTCTTTGTTTTTAACCACATCCCCATTTCCCAAATATTCCCAATCCTCAATCATTCCTAATTCCC
>NC_063340.1:92014762-92017717 GCF_021869965.1 Rhincodon typus
CTCAATCATTCCTAATTCCCAACAATCCCCACTTCCCAAATATTCCATATCCTCAATCATTCCCAATTCCCATTTCACAAATATTCCCAATACTCAAACATTTCCAATTCCCAACAATCCCTATATCCCAAATATTCCCAATCTTCAATCATGCAGCAGCATGCATGAATGCAGCAGAATATAGATAGATTGGAGAGTTAGGCGGAGAAATGGCAGATGGAGTTCAATCCAGGTAAATGCGAAGCGATGCATTTTGGAAGATCCAATTCAAGAGCGAACTATAGGGTAAATGGAAAAGCCCTGGGGAAAATTGATGCACAGAGAGATCTGGGTGTTCAGGTTCATTGTACCCTGAAGGTGGCAATGCAGGTGGATACAGTGGTCAAGAAGGCATACGGCATGCTTTCATTCATTGGATGGGGTATTGAGTACAAGAGTTGGTAGGTCATGTTACTTTGTATAGGACTTGGGTTCGACCACATTTGGAATACTGTGTACAGTTCTGGTCGCCACATTACCAAAAGGATGTGGATGCTTTGGAGAGGGTGCAGAGGAGGTTCACCAGGATGTTGCCTGGTATGAAGGGTGCTAGCTATGAAGAGAGGTTGAGTAGATTAGGATTATTTACATTAGAAAGACAGAGGTTGAGGGGGTCCTGTTTAAGGTCTACAAAATCATGAGAGGTATAGACAGGGTGGATAGCAAGAAGCTTTTTCCCAGAGTGGGGGACTCAATTACTAGGGGTCACGATTTCAAGGTGAGAGGGGAAAAGTTTAAGGGAGATATGCGTGGAAAGTTCTTTACACAGAGGGTGGTGGGTGCCTGGAACACATTGCCAGCAGAGGTGGTAGAGGCGGGCACGATAGCATCATTTAAGATGTATCTAGACAGATACATGAATGGGCAGGGAGCAGAGGGATACAGATCCTTTGAAAATAGGTGATAGGTTTAGATAGAGGATCTGGATTGGCGCAGGCTTGGATGGCCGAAGGGCCTGTTCCTGTGCTGTAATTTTCTTTGTTCTTGTTCTTTGTTCATTCCCAATTGCCATCTCACAAATATTCCCAATCCTCAATCATTTCCAATTTCCAACAATCCCCATTTCCCAAATATTCCCAATCCTGAATCATTCCCAATTCCCATTTCCCAAATATTCACAATCCTCAATCATTTCCAATTCTCAACAATCCTCATTTCCCAAATACTCAATCATTTCCAATTTTCATTTCCCAAATATTCCCAATTCCAATTTCCCAATAGCAATTCCCAATTTCCATTTCCAATTCCAATCATTCCTAGTCCCAAGTATTCCATTTCCCAAATGTACCAAATATTGATAATTCCCAAATGTTTCCAATTTCCAATCATTCCCAATTCCCATACACTCCTGTTCCCTAAATATTCCAAATTCCCCCGAAGTTCCTAATTCCTAAATATTCCCATTTATCAATGTATCCAATCCCCAATCATTCCCATTTCTCAAAATATTCTCGAGCCCCAAACATTCCCAATCCCCAAATATTCTTGATCCCAAGAATTCCTGATTCCCTTTTCTAAAATATTCCCCATTCCTAATTATTCCTGATCCCCAAGTATTCTCAATTCCCAAAAACCTAATACTGTATTTTTGATCCTGAAAAGTGCTCAGTCAGCCTCAGATTATGTTGGAAGGGTACGGTATTAACTTTGAGCATCAGATGGCATTAGCCATTTATTGCTGCTCCTAAGCAGAAACAACAAGGGTGGTCTTCACCACTAACACAATGCTGCTGATGAGCAAAATGTTGTTCTGCATTCCACGCAATTGAGTAATAGGGCGTATGAGATCCAGTGCTGTTGTGATTGCCAGATATGTCGGCTGTTAAATCCTAACAACTGAAGGATTATATCAAACAGTGTGTCCCCTTGTCCATCTGCAACAGGTAAACTGCTGACTGTACTCCACCAGACCATGCATGCAAAACTCAAAACATATTTTCCAACATTAAATGTGATTCCACAACTGGACAACAATTGCTAAACAGTTCAGAGCGTGCTAAAAAAAATTCACAACAACCCCAATTTTAAACTATCAGTTGAGATCATAATGTGACTAATTTACGCTTGCTACAAGCTACGTACATTCATACACAGGCCTTGGTCTTCTGCAACAAAAGGAATTTGTCAAGGCATTGTGCTTTGTTCAATTACTGTAAAAAAGTTGGAAGACACTATTTCTAGGTGCATTCTCCATGGCAACACCTTAATCAGTCAGATTTAGGGTCAATTTATACATTGCACTAAAATGTACCAGTCAGTTGAAAAAAACCAAGTACAATGAAACGTTATCTCTTATAGATGTCTAGAATACAAAAGAAAAGCTTGAAAGCATCAAGTTTCTAGGAATGATGATAACTGATGACCTGTCCTGGACTTCCCACTTAGATGTGATGGTCAAGAAGGTACAACAACACATCTTCTTCCTCAGGCAGCTTAGGAAATTTGGCATGTCCGTAAGGATCCTCACCAACTTTTATAGATGCACCATCAAAACCATACTGTCCGGGTGCATAACAGCCTGGAACTGCTCTGCCCAGTATTGTAAGAAACTACAGAAGGTGGTGTGCACAGCCCAGACCATCACAGAAGCCAACCTTCCATCCATGGACTCTAGTTACACATCTCGTTGCTGTGGAAAGGTGGCCAACATCATCAAAGACCCCTCTCACCCCAGTAATATTCCCCCACAACCTCCTCTGTCAGGCAAAAAATACAGAAACTTGAACACATGCACCTGCAGGGTCAAGAACAGCTTCTTCTCTGTCATTATTAGGTTGATGAATAGAACATAGAACATAGAACATTACAGCGCAGTACAGGCCCTTCGGCCCTCGATGTTGTGCCGACCTGTGAAACCAATCTGAAGCCTATCTAACCTACACTATTCCATTATCATCCATATGTTTATCCAATGAC
>NC_063340.1:92022717-92049166 GCF_021869965.1 Rhincodon typus
ATCTTCTATCCGCCTCCCCCTCTCTCCCTATTTATTTCAGAACCGCCTTCCCCTGCCCCATTTCTGATGAAGGGTCTAGGCCCGAAACGTCAGCCTTTCTGCTCCTATGATGCTGCTTGGCCTGCTGTATTCATCCAGCTCTGCACCTTGTTGTCTCGGATTCTCCAGCATCTGCAGTTCCTACTATCTCAGCATCAACTGCTGTTTGTGGATGAGAGTTCCAAACCTCTACCATCCTCTGTGTGTAGAAGTGCTTCCTAACATCTCTCCTGAGCGGTGTGGCCCTAATTCCAGAATTCCCAACCAGTTGAAATAGTTTATCTACATCTATTCTGTTAGTATAGAATCCCTACTGTGTGGAAACAGGTTATTCAGCCCATCAAGTCCACACTGACTCTCTGAAGCGCATCCCACCCACACCCGCCCAATACCCTGTTCAGCATTTCCCATGGCTAATATACCTAACCTACACATTCCTGGATACTGTGGGCAATTTAGCATGGCCAATCCACCTAACTTGCTCATCTTTGGATTGTGGGAGGAAACCCACGGAAACATGGGGAGAATATGTAAGATCCACACTGACAGTCGCCTGAGGGTAGGAATCAAACCCAGATCCCTGTTGCTGTGAGGCAGCATTGCCAACCACTGTGCTGCCATGTCTTCTCTTCGATCAAATCACCCCTTAAACTTTCTAAATTCTACAGGAAACAGGCCTAATTGGTATAATACTTTCTCATAACTTAAACCCTGAATTCCAGGTATCATTTTTGTCAACCTATATTGTACTCCCTCCAAGGCCAGAACATTCTTCCTGGGGTTTAATGCCGAGATCTGCTTATAGTACTCCAAGTGGGGTCCAACCAAGGTTTTGTATAACTGCAGTATAATTTCTGTGCCCTCATACTCCAGTCCTCTAGATATAAAGCCCAGCATTCCATAAGCCTTCTTTATTATATTCTGCACCTGTTTGTGGTATTTTAAAAGATCTATGCATTTGAACCCCCAGATGTCTTTGGACATCCAGTGCATTTGAAACCCTGATCTATTTTGGTCTAAATTGGATAACCTCACCCTTGCTTACATTGAACTCCAAATACCACAGTTTTGCCCATTCGCCTCGTCTATCAATATCCCTTTGTAATTTTATGCTACAATCTACACTGTCTATAGTGCTGCCTAAATTTGTGTCATCAGCAAATTTAGATGTATGGCTTTCTAAGCCATTCTTCAAGTTGTTAATAAATAGTGAATTATTGAGGCCCTAATATAGATTCTTGTGGGACACCACTGGTCATATCCTGCCAGTTTTAGTACCGACCCATAATGCCTACTTTCTGTCACCTGCCATTCAAGCAATTTCCCAGCCATGTCAGTAATTTGCCATTACTTCAGTGGGCTTCTACCTCAGTTAATAGTGTCTTACATGGGACTTTATCAAATGCCTTCTGAAAATCCTTATATTCAACATCCACAGACATTCCTCTGTTAACTACCTTAGTCTCTGCTTCAAAAAATTCAGAGGTTTGTCAGGCATGACCTACCCATCATGAATCCATGCTGGCTACCCCTGATTAACTGAAAATGTTCAAGGTGCTAAGATCCCCATCCTTGATTGTAGATTCTGACAATTTTCCCACCACATGTTGGGCCAACTGATCTGTAATCCCCTGGTTTTCTTCTTTCATCCTTCTTAAAAAGCGGAATGGCATGCAATGTTCCAATCCAGAGGGACAACTCCTGAATCTAGGGAATTCTGTAGATGGCCTGACTATTATGTTTCAATATACTCCCCTACTTCCTTCAATACCCTCGGATGGAAACTGTCAAATCCTGGAGATTTGTCACTCTTTAGTTCCTTTAATTTCATCATTATCAATGTTTTACTTGCATTAATTTTATTGAGTCCTGATCCACTTAATTTACTTAACTTCTGGCAAGCTTTCCTCTTCTTCTATTTTAAATACTGAGGCAAAGTAATTATTCAATGTGTCTGCCTTTTCCGTATAGTCATTGACAGTATCCCATTCTAAGTCTTCAGTGGACCAACATTGTTCCTGACCACCCACTTTCTGTTTACGTAACAACTGTTTACAGAACTCCAGATTCAGTTTCACCAGCACCTTGTACAGTTGCAGTAAGACTTCCTTACCCTTATACTCTAACCCCTTGAAATAAGGGCTAAAGTTGGGGAATCAAGACTTATGGGAAAAGGACAGGAAAGTGGAGGCAAGGAGTATCAGATCAGCCATAATCCCATTGAATGGTGAATCACGCTTAAGGAGCTGAATGGCCTATTCCAGTTCCTATTTCTTATGATCTTATTCCATTAACCTTTTTGATTATCTGCTGCCCATGTGTGTTAGTTTTCTGTGTTTCAGGCACAAGAACACCCAAGTCCCTTTGTGTTGCAGCTTTCTGCAGTTTTTTACCAATTAAATGTTACCTTCGTTTTGTTCTCTTTTCCAAAATGAACAAGTTTATATTTTGCCACATCATACTGCATTTGCCAACAATTCACCCACCTACTTAACCTATCTCTGTGCAAACGAATACATCTGCACGGTGTATGCTGTGTCTGGACACACACTTGTACGTATGTGGTCGTGACCTTCCAAGGCAGCCTGTTGGGATCAAGCATGATTGCTTCCACTCTGCCACGGTCGGTCCTGAGGTGATGGAACATTACAAAGCTAGATCCATACAGCCAGCCACATGTGGGGAAGAGGTGGATTGTTGGGGGTTTGTTTAGGATTTCACACCCTCCTCTGCTATTGGTTCTTGGCCTTCATCGGGTCTGTTAGAGAAGCTCGAGATGTCTGGCATCATCTCAGATTCTTTTTTGGGTGATCTTGGCCTAGGCATGTTCGGTGGCGGGATTGCATTTTTCAGGGTGGGTTTCAGGATTTCCTTGAAATTGTGACCATGTGCCATGTCAGAACTCGGGTGAGTGAGTTTGTTTTGGAAATCTTGTTTTTTTAATTCATTCATGGGATGTAGATGTCACTATCCTGGAGAAGGTGCTGGTGGTGAACTGTTTCTTAAACTTCTGCAGTCCATTTGGTGTATGGATACTCACAATGCCTTTTAAGGAAGAATTCTGACCAGCAATACTGAAAGAAAGGTAATTCCAAGTCAGGATGGTGAGTGGCTTGGAGGGGAACTTGCAGGTCGTAGTGTTCCTGTCTGGCTGCTGCCCTTGTTATTATAGATGGTAGTGGTCATCGGTTTGGAAGGTGCTGTCATGGGATCCATGATGAATTTCTGCAGTGCATCTTGTAGCAGGTACACAATGCTGCCACTGTGCATCAATGGTGGACAGAATGAATGTTTGTGCATGTGGTACCAATCAAGTGGTCTTCTTTGTCCTGGATAGTGTCAAGCTTCTTGAGTGTTGTTGGAGCTTCACTCATCCAGGCAATTCCATCACACTTTGTGAAGAAGGGTCCCAACTCGAAATGTCAACTTTCCTGCTCCTCTGATGCTGCCTGGCCTGCTGTGCTGTTCCAGCTGCACACTGTGTTATCTCACACTCCTGACTTGTGCCTTGTAGATGATGGACAGAGTTGAGGGAATCGGGAGGTGTATTACTTGCTGCAGAATTCCTAACCTCTGATCTGTTCTTGTCGCCACAGTATTTATAGGGCTAGTCCAGTACAGTTTCTGGTTAATGATAACCCCCAGGATGTTGATAGTGGGGAATTCAGTGATGGTAATGCCATTCATTGAATGTTAAAGGGTGATGTTTGTTTACTCTTGTTGAAGATGGTCATTGCCTAGCATTTGTGTGACATGAATGTCACTTGCTGCTTATCAGCCCAAACCTGATATTGTCCATCTCTTGCTGCTTTTGAAAATGGAATGCTTCAGTATCTGAGAAGCTGTGAATGGTGCTAAACAAACAATCCTACTTCTGACCTTATGATGGAGGGTAGGTCATTTTATGAAGTAGCTGATGACGATTGGACCCAGGACAATATAACCCACTCAACACAGTCAATTTACTGAAACCTGTGAGACAATGATGAATGTTTCTGTGAGAGAGGACACTGATATTGGAGTGCCTATCTTGCCAGAGGGTTTGCAGATGCATTGCTGGTGATATTTCTTCAAGGATGTGAGCTATTTTCTATACACTGACCATGTTCCCATTGACCAACACAGGAGGCCAGGTAACACTGCTGCTCTATTGACTGTGAGCTTGGTACCAGACTTGAAGTCTTTGTCATCAAATGCTCTGATCCTCAGATGACCAAAGGATATGCTGGTATACTGGAGACAATGTTGAATTTCATTGTCACTGTTGCTGAGAGGAGGTTCCCAAGGTATGGGAATTGATCTACATTGTCTGATGGCTTGCTGGGTATCTTGGTTGTCGGTAGGACCTTTGTTTTACAGGTGTTTAGGTTAAGGTCCACCCTCTCATATGCTTCCATTTATGTGTTAATGATGGTTTAAATCTCTTTCTTTGTGCACATATCAGCTGCATACTGCAGCTCAGCGACAGCTTGAGGCAGTTGTGGTTGTGGACGGGTGATGAGTTAGTTCAGATAGTTTCCCTGCTTGTCCCATGGAGAAGCTCTGCTCCTTACAGAGGCATCCGGGCATACAGGTCCGCAGATCCCTGAAAGTGGCAACACAGATGGATAAGGTGATCAAGGAGCACGCTTGCCTTCAAAGGCTGGAGCATCGAGTATAAACGTTGGCAAGTTATGTTATAGCTGTACAAAACTTAGTTAGGCCACATTTGGAACATTGTGCCGTTTTGGTTCCTGCACCACCAGCAGGATGTGAATGCTTTGGACAGGGTGCAGAGAAAGTTTACCAGGATGTTAGAAAACAAGGTGTAGAGCTGGATGAACACAGCAGGCCAAGCAGCGTCAGAGGAGCAGGAAGGCTGACATTTGAGGCCTAGACCCTTCTTCAGAAAATTTTCGGGTAGAAAGTCCAACTACGAGAGGGCACAAGTTCAAGGTGAGAGGAGGGGATGTTAAGGGGAGAAGTGTGGTGAAAGTTTTTCACCCAGAGTGTGGTGGGTGCCTTGAATGCACTGCCAGTGGAGGTGATGGAAGCAAGCGTGTTAGCAACATTTAAGGCATGTCTTGATAGACACGTGGACAATTAGCTGCAGGTCTAAATAAGGATTAGGAATTGGTGCAGGCTTGGTGGGCCGAAGGGCCTGTTCCTGTGCTGTATTACTGTATACTGCAGGAGACTTCCTGAAGATGGGATAGAGTGTTGCAGTGAGGAAGATAGAGAAGACTGATGACTCCGCTTCATTTAAACCCAGTTTGCACTCTTTTCGAGGCTGTGATGAATCTGTTGGTGAGGATGGCAGCTTACATGCCGTTGTGCAGTGGAAAGAACATGGTTACAAATTCTCTGCCTGAGGGTAATGATAAGATCCTTTCCCCTCTGATCAGATGTTGACTGGTTCCTTGAATTCCATGCCTTGTGAAACTGTGAAGCAGTTCTATATGGTCCCAGTACTGGCCAGTGTTTGTGTGCTTAATGTGTAGCCAGGTCAGATGCTGGTCAGCTCTGTCCCAGACAAATGGACAGATGTTTCACACTGGGAACAGTCATTGTCATTAACATCAATGACTTTTAAAATCACAGAATGGCTAAAGCCTGGAGGCCTTTTGGCCTGTCTGTGGCAGCTTTTGCTGTTTAGCCAGTCCCATTCCCCCACCCTTTCCTCATAGCACTGCAGAGTTGTTTTTTCAGTTCCTTGTCCAATTCCCTTTTGAAACCTATGATTGTTCTGCTTGCACCATTCTTAGGCAGTGCATTTTTAAAATAACTTCATTCACGTGATGTGGGCGTCACTGGCTAGGCAGCATTTATTGCCCATCCCTAATTACCCAGAGGGTAGTTCAGAGTCAAACACATTGTTGTGGGTCTGGAGTCACAAGTAGGCCAGACCAGGTAAGAATGGCAGTTTCCTTTCCTAAAGGACATTAGTGAACCAGATGGGTTTTTCTGACAATCTACAATGGATTCATGGTTATCATTAGATTCTTAATTCCAGATTTTTTTCATTGAATTCAAACTCCACCTTGGTGGGATTGGAACCAGGGTACCCAGGGCATTTTCTAAGTCTCTGGATTGACAGTGTAGTGATAATACCACCAGACCGTTTCCTCCCCAGACCCTAACAATCGTATTGTAGAAAAGAATTTCCCATGCCACCATGGTCTCTTGCCATGACCTGAAAAGAGAGTTCTCTGATTCTCAATTCTTCCAGTGATGGGAACAGTACCTGTCTATTTACTATGCCCAAAATCTTCATGATTTTGGACTTGTAATGTCATAGAGTCCTTTTGGTACTGAAAGAGGCCATTTGGCCCATTCAGACCTGGTAGCTCTGTGTAGAGTAACTTAGCTCCATTCCCTCCCACTCCAATCCGTGCCAGTTTGTGTCCATCAAATGCCAATCCAGTCACCACTGAAATCATTGATTGTTTCCACTTCCATCACCCTTGTTGATAGCAAATTCCAGGTCATTACCACATACATTATAAAGAAATCCTTCCTCGTATTCTGCCTCCATATCTCTTTCCCAAATTTTAAATGTGTCCCCTTTTGCTGCACCATTAGGCAGTGGGAACAGCTTTTCTATTGTGTACTACTTCTGCAGTTATTGGTTGAAGTAGAAACTGTCAGCATTCAAGATTAGTTTGGAGAGAGGAGGTTAGAGAGAAGGGATTTCAGGGCAAGGTTAAAGCATGGTGATTAGAATTGTTTCTCGTTTGGAGGATAAAAGCTGACATGAACTAGGTGGGCTGATTGGCATACATTCACCTTTTAACTGTTGTGAGGGTCAACTTATTAAGTATTGTATTGAGGCACATGTTGCAGGGAGGGTCCAAGTTCCAAACATTGGTGTGGCATCGGTGTATACCAGGCAGGCCTCAGTTATTTGTGGAGGAAGGGTGGTTGTATTTGGAAAGAAGGGGACAGTCAGCTAGTGCTTCCACTGCAAGATCTTAAGGAGTCCTGTGGACCTATACCCTGGAATGGGCTACACAATCCAGGTCACAGGGAAACTGGTACAGAAATAGGCTAATGACGAGCAGCAGTTGTGGGAGCTTGCAACAATATGAAAATGTTCCTAATATAGAGGGGGCTGCAGTAGACCATTTTTGTCCCTCAAGCCTGCTCTACTATTCAGTGTGATGATGGCTGATCTTCAACTCTACTTTCCTTTCCAACCACATCCCTTAATTTCTTGGCAGATCAAAGCAACTGTCTATCTCAACCTTAAATATATTTAATGATGAAATGCCCACAACTCTCTGGGGGTGAGAATTCCAAAGATTTATGAACCTTTGAGTGAAGTAATTTCTGTTCTTCTTAATCCAAAATGATTAGCTCCATTATCTGAGACTCTTGCCCCTTGTTCAAGGTTCAATCAGTAGTGGAAACAAGCTCTGCGTATCTACCCTGTCAAGTATTAATAGAATCCAATAGACATACATGTATTTTTTTTTGTGGAGAGGTTTTATTAACTTCCTTAGTCTTACCCCATTCGTTCCACTCTCACAATTGCAGGTGGTCCCTGTCAACATGCTCACTTAATAGCCACCACTTGATTCTTCTTAAGCTTAAATAAAGACATTAACAAACCCAAGAATGTGATTAACCATCTGGATGACAAGGAGGAAATCATTGGATTACAAGACTATTTAGATGGGCTGATCTGTGGCAAATGGAAATTAATCCTGTAAAGTGTGGAATGATGCACTTTGGGAGGACTAACAATGCAAGGCAGTACACATTGAATGGTAGGATCCTAGGAAGTACAGAGGATTAGGGAGACACTGATGTGCATGTCCATCAGTCATTGAAGGCAGTGCGACAGGTAGATAACATATTATGGGATACTTGCCTTTATTAGTCAAGGCATTGAATACAAAAGCAAGGAGGTTATGATGGAGCTATATACAATGTTAGAGATGCGTCACAACTGGAGTACTGTGTGGAGTCTTTATTTTGTACTACAACTTTTTTTGCAATAAAGGCCAACATGCCACTTGCCTGCCTAATTTCCTACTGTACCTGTATGCTAAATCTGTGTTCCTTCTGTTAGTACACTCAAGACTGTCAACATTGCTTACAAGTTTCACACATTTTAAAAATGTTCTCTTTTTTGAAAATGGTTGTTTGGGATGCAGGCATTGCAAGTATTTGTTGCCCATCTCTAGTTTCTCCTGAACTGAGTGGCTTGCACAACAATCTCAGAAGTCAGTTAGAGTCAACCACATTGCTGCGGATCTGGAGCCACCTATAGGCCAGAACGGTTAAGGACGACAGGTTTAACTCCTTAGACTGAACCAGATGGGTTTTAATGACAATCAACAGTGGTTGCCATTAATTCCAGATTTTTATTGAATTCAGTTCTCACCATCTGCCATGATGAGATTTGAACCAGTGTTCCCAAAACATTAGCCTTGTGTTCTACTACTCCAGTGACATTACCCACTGTGCCACTGCCTTCCTGTTCTGGCCACAGTGAATTACTTCACACTTCCCCTATGTTTTATTCTATCTAAATACCTTTTGCCCACTTGTTTAACCTGTCTACACAGAATCATATAATCCCTTCAGTGTGGAAAGAGGCCATTTGGCCCATCGGGTCTGCACCGACCCTCTGAAAAGCATCCCACCCAGATCCCAGCCTCCTACCCTAAGCCCATAATGCTGAATTCACCATGGCCAATCCACCTAACCTGCACATCTTCGGACTGTGGGAGGAAACCAGAGCACCAGAGGAAACCCATACTGACGCAGGAAGTATGTGCAAAATCCACACAGACATGATTATATTAATCTATCTAAAGTTCTGTCCTCATCGCAGCTTGCTTTTTCACCTAACTTTGTATCGTCAGCAAACCTAGGTACATTACCATCTCTGTCTCTGTCTAAGTCATTAATGCAGATTGTAAATAGCTGAGATCCCAGCACTGATCCTTACAATACTACTAGTCCTACCCTGCCAATTTTAAAATGCACCATTCATCCTTACCTTACCTTCATTATTCAATCCTCCATGCACACTAATATTACACCTGAGTCCAGGAGCTCTTAGCTAGCGTATTAAAATAGATGTCGTCCCTTATTGACTGCTTTTTGAAAATTTGAATTAAATGTACTAGTTCTTGTCTACCCTACTAGTTACATCCTCAAAAAAAAACCCTAAAGCTTTGTCGAACACTATTTCTCCTCCATAAAAACTTATTGACTTCACTTGATCATACAATGATTTCCTTAGTGCATTAAGACTTTCTTAAATGTAGATTCTGTACTTTCATAATGACTGATGTCAGGCTATGTGGCCTCTGGTTCCCTGTGTTTTTCTCTCTCTCTTCTTTCTTGTGTAGTAATATTACATTTGCTAACTTCAGTCTGCTACCACCATTCCAGAATCTAGGAAATTTTGGAAAAATACAACTAGCATATTCACTTTCACTGCAACTCTCTTTTAGAAGTTTGGAATATAAGCCATCGGGATTTGTAAATTTGTCAGATTTTAGATATTAAATTTCTCCAATATTTTATCCCTGCTGGTAATAATTAATGTAATTTCCTCACTCTTTTTAACCCAGGCTTCCGTCTATTTCTGCTGTAACTTGAGGGCAGTGTTCTGCCCTCGCCATTTCCTCATTCCCAATGATATTTTCTCATGCTGTGATTCGAAGAGACCGTAGTTCTTGTTAGTTGCTGTTTATTTACTTGTAAAAGCTCTTACATTGCAATTTTATATTCCCGGCTGCTGTACATTCTTGATTTACGTTTTTTCCCTTTTTTTCATTGACTTTTTGATGGTCCTTTGGTGGTTTCTAAAAGCCACCCAATCCAAACACTTCTGAATATTCTTTGCAACATTATAAGTCAATGAGGTATGGTCATATTAAATGGCAGAACAGGCTTGACTGGCTGAATTGCTTAATACTGTTCTTGTACAATCTGGAATATCCTTAGTAAGTCATGGATGGATATTGATTGCTGAGTTTCTGTTTGCACAGAATGTATTTTTCCATGCAGATTTTGGATTTTACAAAAATGTTTCCCAGTATTTATTACCAGCTATTTCCCAGGACCAGTGTAATTTATTTTGTTCATGTTGAAGATTCTAGTTGTGATTTAGTATATACTTTGTTCCAGCATTGGTGAAAATAGATCTGAGGCTTATGTGGCATCAGAATTTTGCGAAGGTTGCAGCCACTAAAACACTAGTGGGGAGTTGTTTTGCCGGGACACGTCCCATTTGGACTGATATGGGTCATTCAGATGCTCCATTTCAACGATGTGTTTGGGATTGACACTTTAGTGTCCTGACCCACACAGACCCATGGCTGTCTCATGATTTTTCTCACAATGTTGTTTGGCCAGCCAGTGGCAAGAGTTCAACTGTTTCTGGCAGGGCCAATGAGGAAGCATGCCTAATGGTGTTGCAAACAAAATCACGTCAAAACTACCACAATGGTAACTAGTCGGATTTGTCTCCTGTGGGACACCCATCCATGATAGTCATAGTTAATCCACCAGTCAATGGCTGCAGCTTACATTTGGTTACATTGGTTCACAAATGTCCTTTAAGGAAAGAAACTGTCATCCTTACCTGTCTGCCCTACATGTGAGCCCAGACCCACAGCAATGTGATTTACTCTTAACTACCCTCTGGGCAATTAAGAATGGGCAATAAATGCTCCCTAGCCAGTGACACCCTGATCTCGTGAATGAATTAAAAAAAGGTTACAACAACTGCTGAGAGCAAAATAAACTGGCTGTCTCAGGCATGAGATGCTTTTTATTGCAGAGCAGAAACAGCTCCTTTTGGAAGTTTAATTGCTTCTCCCAAACATTCACAGCTCTAAACGTTCAGCTATGTGGGAGCTAGTCAGAACACCTTCGTTATTGACAACTAACTGATCACTCATCCACAGACCAATCAGTTATTTGTTGCCAGCCAAAGGCCCATTCATTAGATGTTTTAAAGGTAACAGAGAGGCAAGAGTGGATATTGAAACATTACAGAAGTAGTAATGGGGAATTAGTTAACCAGTTACTGGTTTAGTTGCCGAAAGTAATAGCAAATTACAGTCCCCTAGCTTGCAGATGAATGTTGACGCACCAGGTGGTGGAGGATGAAACAAAAATAACCTCCTTACTCATCTGCACCAAATTTCCAACTTGATGGTCAATTAATGAAATATTCAGTTCCTGGATTTATTTTACACTTTCATATTCATCCTGCGATGTCGGTGTCACTGGCCAGGCCAGCATTTAAGACCATAAGACCACAAGAAATAGGAGCAGAAGTAGGTTGGTTGGCCCCTCGAGCCTGCTCTGTGTTCAATTGGATCATGGCAGATCTGATGTTCCTCATATCCACTTTGCTGTGTTTTCTCCATAATCCTTGATTCCCCAACCGATCAAGAATCTGTCTATCTCACCTTAAATGTACACAAGGTGTCTGTCTCTGCAACTCTGTGGCAAGGAGTTCCTTAATCCTCTGAGAGAAGAAATTCCTCCTCATCTCAGTCTTAAATTGGCATTCATTTATTGCCCATCTCTAATTGAGAAGGTGGTGGTGAGCTGATGCCTTGATCAACTGCAGTCCTGTTGGTGTAGATACATCCACAAGGCTGTTAGGAAAGGAGTTCCTGGATTTTTAGCGATACTGAAGGAACAATGATATAGTTCCAAGTCAGGATGATGGATAGCTTGGAGGGGAATTTGCAGGGTGTGATGCCCCTGTATCTGCTGCCCTTGGCCTTCTAGATGGTAGAGATTGTGGATTTGGAAGGTGCTTTCTAAGGATCCTTGGTGTATTTCTCTGCATCTTGTCTGGTGCACACTGCTGCTACTAAGTCTTGGTGGTAGGAGGGAGTGAATGTTTGTGGATGTGGTGCCAATCAAACAGGTTGTTTGTCCTGGATGATGCCAAGCTTCTTGTGTTGTTGGAGCTGCACTCATCCAAGCAAGTGGGGAGTATTCCATAACACTCCTGACTTGTGCCTTGTAGATGGTGCACTGTTTGCATCCTCACTTGCAGAGTGGTTTTGGAGGGCAGGTACAAGTCATTGACAGGGTAGTGCCTGTGAGGGGCAGTGAGTGGGAGCTGAGGGATCCCAAGAGTAGAGTGTTGTGGTCTTCTGTAACTCTGACCTCATGAGCATCCTCTGTTGTAATTGTTGATAGGTACTCATGCCTTTTGCTGTCTGGGTTCTAAGCTTTGGAAATTCCCCAGAACTCTTCCACCTCTGTATCTTTCTCTTTTTCTTTAAGGCATGTGTCAAACCCAAAACACAGACCATTTGATCTAACTTGTCCATGCCAACCAAGTTTCTCAAACTAAACTAATTCCATTTGCCTGCATTTGGCCTATATCCATCTTAACCTTTCATATTCATGTACCTGTCCAAACGTCTTTGAATGTTATTTCTGTCATGTACCTGTCCAAATGTCTTTAAAGGTTGTAACAGTATCTGCATCTACCACTTCCTCTGGCAGTTCAGTCCATATATGGACTGCCCTCTGTGTGAAAACGTTGTACTTTTAAATGCTTTTCCTCTCACCTTAATATGCTCCCTAGTTTTGAACTCATGCACCCTAGGGAAACGGCTTTTGCTATTCTCATTATCTATTCTCCTCATGATTTTATAAACCTCTATAAGGTTACCCCTCAACCTTCCACGCTCCAGTGAAAAATGCCCAGCCTCTCCTAATAACTCAGACCCTCTAGTCCTGGCAACATCCTGGTAAATATTTTCTGAACCCTCTCCGGTTTAATAATATCCTTCCTATAGCAGGACACCCAGAACTGCACACACTACTCCAGAAGACACCTCACCAATATCCTGTAGAACCTCAACATGACGTCCCAACTCCTACATTCGGTGGTCTGAGCAATGAAGGCAAGTGTCCTAAATGCCTTCTTAACCACCCTGTCTGCCTGTGATGCAGCTTTCAAAGAATAATGTTCCTGAACGCAAAGGTCTCATTGTTCGACAACACTGTCCTTGTTTGTTTTAGCAAAATGCAGTACCTTGTATTTACGTAAGTTAAACTCTTGTCAGCCCATTATCCAATTGATCAAGATCCGTTTGTAATCTTAGATACCCTCCTTCACTGTTGATTATAGCACCAATTTTGGTGTCATCCACAAACTTACTAACCATTCCTCCTAAATTCTCATCCAAATCATTTATATAAATGACAAACAATAGTGGACCCAGCACCGATCCTTCGTCACAGACCTCCAGTCAGAAAAACAACCCTTCCCCACTACCCTCTGATTCCTAGTGTGAAGCCAATTTTATATCCAACTGGCAATCTCTCCCTGAATCCCACGTGATCTAACTTTGCTAATCCGTCTACCATGCAGAACCTTGTCAAAGGCTTTACTAAAGTCCACGTAGAGAACTTCTACCACTCTACCCTTATCAGTCTTTTTGGTTACATCTCAAAAAACTCAATCAAGTTTGTGAGACACGATTTCCCATTTGCAAAGACATGCTGAATATCTAATCATTCCATGCCTCTCCAAATGCACATAAATCCTGTCTCTCAGAATCTCCAACTTACACAGTACTGATGTCAGACTCACCAGTCTGTAGTTCCTAGGCATCTTACAGCCTTTCTTAAATAAAAGCACATTAGCTACCCTCCAGTCCTCTGGCACCTCAACCACATGTCCTTATGTAGATTGCTGTTTAATTTGACTTCATAATGCTCTTTGAAACGTTGGGATGTTTTATTATATTAGAGGTGCTATATTAAACCAAGTTGTTCAAATCTTGAACCTTTTACAGCTGTACAACATCACAGAGCTGAACCATTCTATGTGGGTGGAGGAAGGGAGACACTTGGCAAAAGGCGAGCTTTAATTATGAGTAGAAGGGGCTTTGAGAAGTGCCAGAATCCAATTTACAGCTGCATTGGCTGGCATGTTATGTGCTGAGAATCACAGCAGGAGATCTGATATCTTTACTCTGGTTGCTGTTCCTCTAGTATAGAGACTGGGACCTCGGTATGTGACTGCTCTCCATCACTTGCTGAGATAGTCTGGGCTGGGCTGCATAATGATAACGTGGCCGTGTGCCTTACCCTGCTGTGAGCACTGAACAACAGGGTCGGGTTTAAAATCAAACATGCAGAGAAAGAAAAACGTACACAGGAGAGACAGATGCACACACTCTCCAGCTACTGGGGTGCAGTAAATGTGGTGCGTTAAGTATGCCTTGGCTTTGCATCTCTGTGCATGTGTTGATCATTGTATGTTAGTGTGCATACGTTTATGTCTCCTTATGTTGCGTTTGTTGGTGTATGTACATGCCTGCAGGTTGTCTCTTGTGGTGTTTGCTTCAGTGGAAATGGGTGCATTGGTGGTGGAGCTGAACCTCACTGCTGTCACACCTCCACTAGGATTATATCAGGGATGGGAAGGTCCATGATTGGACTTGCCTTATAATAACTGCTAAGGGCCTCATCCCGCTGCCAATAGTATTAACTGCATTGTTGTCACGCAACAACAACTATGTAAAACTGTGTAAAAACATAAGTTAAACTTTGTGGCCACATGTCAGTGCTGGGCGGGGGTGAGGCCCCTCAGTCGATGATGCTCAGTAACTGATTGACGGACTCTATATAGGGAAGAGGATTTGCTAGACGATTGCTGCTGACAATCACATTGGCTCCCTATCCCTGTTACTGCGATCCCACAAACCCCTACAAATAATACCTTTTTATGGCTCAACTTAATCCTGGGACGCTGGTAAATGTCATTCTGGCAGCAGATATGCATTCCAGTGGCACTGCTGAGCAAAAGAGTGGATGGCCTCTGGCCAGCAGCCCTTGGTAGGTGAAATTTGCACCTCTGGGGTTCGTGATCCCAGGATTGGTCCATTTAAGTGCTCAAGCAGCAAACTGATCATTTCCCACTCAAACACAATGTGATTTGAAATTATTCCTTCATGTATTGTTTAATATATAGGGTGGCAGAGTGGCTCAGTGGTTAGAGCTGCATCCTCACAGTGCCAGGGACCCAGGTTCGATTTCAGCCTTGGGCGACTGTCTGTATGAAGTTTTGCACGTTCTGCCTGTGTCTGCATGGGTTTCTGCTGGGTGCTCTGGTTTCCTCCCATAGCCCAAAGATGTGTAAGTTAGGTAGATGCACATGTGAACTTACCCATAGTGTCCAGGGATGTGCAGGCTAGGTGAATTGCCATGGGAAATGCAGAGTTACAGGGATAGGGTAGAGGAGTGAGTATGGGTGGGATGCTATTTGGAGGACCAGCGTGTGCTCGATGGGCCGAATGGCCTGCTTCCACACTGTAGGGATCCCATGATCTATTATTTTGATTCATGAGCCGCTAGGATCAACCTTGAAATGAATCACTGCATTACTGAATGAACGTCAGAAATCCACATCAGCAGACTGACACTTTCCACTGACGCACACATGAGCTCTTTAACAGTTATATAAGAACATAACTAGGTTCAGGAGTAGGTAATTCAGCCTCTTGAACCTGCTCTGCCATTCAATTGTTCAGATTGTGGCTGAATGAACACTTAATACCTTATACCCACCCTGTTGCCCTAGCGTTTAATGCCATTGACAATCAGATGTATATCAGTTTCTAACTTAAACATGACGAAAGACAAACTCCTGTAGTAGGAAATTCAAAAGGTTCACAACCCTCTTGTAAAAAAAATCTCCTCCTCTCAGACCTAAGTGGCATCCCCTTCATTTTTAAAATTGTGCCCCTGGTTCGAGATTCCCCAACCAAGGGAAAAATCTTACCTGCATTTACCCAGTATATCCCTTTATGTTCTGGTTTCAATTAGATCACCTCTCATTCTTTGAAACTCTGGAGGATACAGACCCAGTTTGCCTAATCGCTCTTGAGAGGACAGTCCCACCATCTGAGGAACAAGTCTGGTGAACCTTCATTGCACTCCCTCAATGGCAATAATACCTTTCCTGAGAAAAGGAGACCAAAACTGCATACATTACTCCAAATGCATTCTAACCAAGCTCCTGTAGAATTGAAGCAAGACTTCATTATTCCTGTACTCAAATCCTCTTGCATTTCATTGTATTAGCTTTCTGCACTTATGTCAGTTTTCAGTGACTTATTGACAATGATACCAAGATCTCTTTCTACATCTTTCAGAGTTCCCTGGCTTCAGGAATTGTACCTCTGGATTGAAAATTTGCTCATGTCATTCTGCTCTTAAAAAAGGATGACAGAGGGAAACCAGGGAATTACAGACCAGTTAGCCTAACATTTGTGACGGGCAAATTGTGGGAGTCTGTAATCAAGGATAGGGTAACTCATTAGCTCGAAAAATTTCAAGTGATCAGGGAGAGTCAGCATGGATTCATTAAGGGTAGGTCATGCTTGACAAACCCCATTGATATTTTTTGAAGAGGTGATAAAGGAGATGGACAGAGATAAGCTGATGGATGTTGTTTATATGGAGTTCCAGAGGCTTTTGAAAAAGTCCCGCACAAGACACTGTTAGCTAAGGTGAAAGCCCATGGAATTGAGGGCACATTACTGACATGGATAGGAAATTGATTGGGTGGCAGGAAACAGAGAGTTGGAGTAAAGAGCTGGTGCGGGGGTAGGGTTTCAGATGTTTGAATCATTGAGATCTCTTCTAAGGCAAGTGGGATCTGTACAAAAAGGATGGGTTGCATTTTAACTGGAGGGGCACCAACTTGCAGGCAGCGAGGTTTGCTAGTGAAACTCGTGTGGATTTAAACTAATAAGGTAGGGGTTGGGAACTAAAGCAGCAGGTCAGAAAGTGAGCAGAAGGTAGAGGTTAATAGGATAAACAGGCAAGGCCAGTCTAATGACCATGGTGAGAGAAGGAATCATAAAAGATGAAAATGTGACTTGAAAGTTGGAGTAAAGGATAGAGGTGAGGCTCCGTGTTATCAGGAATTGATAAATAAGGATGGAGAGTGTGGAAACCGTGGTGCACAAGAAAAAAATTAAGAGAGAAAGACAAACCAGTAGAACTTATTTAAAAACCTTGTATCTAAATATGCTCAGTATTCAGAATAAAGTAGATGAGCTGATGGCACCAATAGAGACAAATGGGTATGAGCTGGTGAGGATTACTGAAACGTGGTTACAGGAAAATCTGGACTAGGAAGGTAAGTGTCCAAGGGTAGTCAGTATTCCAAAAAGATAGATAAGGAGGAGAAGGAGGTGGAATTGCGTTACTGGTTAAGGATGATATCAAGGCTGTATTAAGAAATGATGTACTGGGGACCAAAATATTGAATCAGTCTTGGTGGAAATAAAATGCAAGGGAAGAAACCCCTTGGTAGGAGTAATTTATAGGCTCCTGAACAGTACTTCTGAAGTAGAGCATAATATAAACCAGGAAATAATGAGGGCTTGTGAGAAGGCCTATGGATTCTACTCCTCCAACAAGCCATCAACATTTCATGTCCCATTGTTTGGTGCTGGTGTATACCCAATAACTCCTTTAAAAAAAAACTGTGCGGCACGGTGACTCAGTGGTTAGCACTGCTGCCTCACGGCGCCAGGGACCCGGGTTCGATTCTATCCTCGGGTGACTGTCTGTGTGGAGTTTGCATATTCTCCCCGTGTCTGCGTGGTTTTTCTCCAGGTGCTCCAGTTTCCTCCCACAGTCCAAAGATGTGCAGGTTAGGTGGATTGGCCGTGCTAAATTGCCCGTAGTGTTCAGGGAGGTGTAGATTAGATGGATTATTGGGGATGGGTCTGGGTGGGATGCTCTGTGGGTCGATGTGGACTTGTTGGGCCGAAGGGCCTGTTTCCACACTGTAGGGATTCTATTCTATTCTAAGGCCACAACAGTAATTATGGCTGTTTCGTAGGGCACATGTTATGGAGCAAACCAGAGAACTGGCTACTTTAGATTTGGTATTATGTAACAAGGAATGATTGATAAATGGTGAACAAAACAAAGTTGCTGGAAAAGCTCAGCAGGTCTGGCAGCATCTGTGAAGAAAAAATCAGAGTTAACGTTTCGGGTCTGGTGACCCTTCGTCAGAACTGATGGTGGCTGGGAAAATGTCACTTTATATGTAGAAAATAGGGAGGGGGTGGGGTAAGGAGTAAACAATAGGATAGAGCCTAAAGAGCAAACACCAGGAGTGACAGTGAAATTAATGTCGGTGGGCAAGCAGAAACATTGGAACGGAAACTCCTTGGGAAGAGGAGCAGCTATGAGGAAGGGTTACCGCACCCGAAATGTTAACCCTGATGTTTTTCTTCACAGATGCTGCCAGATCTGCTGAACTTTTCCAGCAACTTTGTTTTTGTTCCTGATTTACAGCATCCACAGTTCTTTAGGTTTTCATTTAGTATTTAACTCGCTGCCACATCTCTTCCAGGCATGCCCACCATGAAGAAGTTCTGCTCCTCTCTCCGATGGGATATCTGTTCCAATCTTTTTTCTTGCCCACCGACATTAATTTTGCTGTCACTCCTGGTGTTTGCTCTTTGGGCTCTATCCTATTATTTACTCCCTACCCCACCCCCTCCCTATATTCTGCATATAAACTGACGTTTTCCCAGCCACCATCAGTTCTGGGGAAGGGTCACCGGACCTGAAACGCTAACTTTGATATTTTCCTTCACATTTGCTGCCATACCTGCTGAGCTTTTCCAGCAACTCTGTTTTTGTTCCTGATTTACAGCATTCACAGTTCTTTCAGTTCTGATTAATAAATAGTCTTGCAGTTAAGGATCCTCTTGGAAGGAGTGACCACAATAAGTTAGAGTTTCAAATTCAGATTGAAACAGTGAGGACAGTCGCAGATAAGAGTTTTAGCATTGAGCAAAGATAACTATGCAGTCCAGAGGAAGGAATTGGCCTGGGTAAAAATATTAAAGGGCGGGACAGTTGAAGAACAGTGGCAAATATTTATGGAAACACTAAATATTTTTCAAAGTATATTCCTGAGGGGAAGAGGAATTGTAAAAAGTTAAAAATCATCCATGGCTTAACAAGGAAGTCAAGGATAACATTAAGGCAAAGATTAGGGCATATCATGCTGCAAACGTTAGTGGCAAATGTGGAGGATTAGGAGAACTTTAATCATCAGCAGAGGATTACTAAAAGCAAAATCAAACGAGCTAAGATGAACTAAAACTAGCAGAAAACATAAGCACTGATACCAACAGCATCTATAATTATATAAAAAGGAAGAGAATAATGAAAGCAATTGTTGGCCATTTAAAGGACAAAAATAGCGAGGTAATACCGGGAAATTCAAATGACAGAGGCGCTAAACCAATAGTTTGTCTCTGTTTTCACAGTGAGAGATAACAATTTCTCCCCAAAATCTGTAGTTACTACAGAGGAACTTGGTGAGATTACTATAACTAGGGAGAATGTATTAAAAAACTGATAGGATTAAAGGCAGATAAGTTGCCGGGACCTAATAGCCTGCATCCTAGGGTATTAAAAGAGGTGGCAACAGAGATAGTAGATGTACTAGTTATGATTTTCTAAAAATTCCTGGCTTCTGGAAAGGTACTAGTGAATTGGAAACATGCTAATGTGACACTCCAATTCAAAAAAGGATAGACAATACACAGAAACTATAGAGCAGTTAGTTTGAACTCTGTAGTCGGGAAGTTGCAGGAATCAATCGTAAAGAAGATAATTGAACACTTGGAAAAACAAAGCTCAATTCACGAATGTCAGCAGGGCAAGTTGTGCTTGGCAAACTTGCTGGAGTTCTTTGAGGATGTAACCAGCAAGGTGGTTAATTGGGATCTGACAGATGTGGTATATCTAGACTTCCAGACGGCATTTGATTAGGTGCCACATTAAAGACTGACCCAGAAGGTTAGGTCCCAGAGAGTTAATGGTAGAGGGGATTGGCTGACTGACAGAAAGCAGAGGGTGGAGATAAATGGGTCTTTCTCTGAATGGCGAACTGTAACTTGTGTGGTGCAGCAGGGTTCAGTTCTCGGACCTCAACTGTTTACAATCTATATAAATGATCTACAAACATGGACAGAGTGTAACATAACAAAGTTTGCGGATGATACTAAAACAGGTGGGAAAGCAGGCAGTGATGAGGAGGTAAAGAGTTTACAGATGGATATGGATAGGCTAGGAGATTGGGTCAGAGTCTGGCAGATGGAGTTAATGCAGATGCGTGTGAAGTTGTTCATTTGTTCATTTTGGCTATAACAATAAAAGAGCAAATTATTATTTAAATAGAAAGCAGATTCAAGGTGCATCAGTGCAGAGGGATCTGGGAATCTTTGTGCTTGAATCACAGAATGTGGGTATGCAGCATGTAATAAGAAAGACAAATGGAAACCTGGCATTTATTGCAAAAGGACTGGAGTATAAAAGTAGTGTTGTTACAATTATACAGTCATTGGTGAGACTACATCTGAAATATTGTGGCCAGTTCTCATTGCCATACTTGAGGAAGGATGTGGTGGCATTGGAGGCAGTTCAGAGAAGGTTCACCAGGTTGATTCCAGGGATGAAAGGGTCGTCATATGAGGAGCGGTTGAATAGCTTGGGCTTGTACTCCTGGAGTTCAGAAGAATGAGAGGGGATTTGATATAGGTATATAAATTGCTAAAGAGGATTGATAAGGTAGACATTGAACAGATGTTCACACCTGTGGGACTGTCTTAAACAAGAGGATGTTGATATAGAGTAAGAGGAGGTAGGTTGAAAATTGAGGTGAAGAGAAACTATATCTCTCAGAGGGTTGTAACCAGTCTCCTGTGGGGAACTTACTAAAAGTCTTAGGAAAACCCAAGTCTATCAGGTCCACTGACTCCCCTTAATCTATATTCTTTATAACACCTTCAAAAAAATCTCCAAGTTCACAAGCACAATTACCCATTCACTTATCCAGGCTGCCTGTGCATAATCAGGTCTTTTTTTTTTTGTCCAAATATCCATTTATCACATCCGTCATGAGAGATTCTGGCATTTCCCCTACTTCTGATGTAGGGCTGACAGGTTTGCAGTTTCCAGTTTTTCTTTCCCTCTTTTCCTTTCTTAAATATCTGTTAGCTTCAGATAAGCAGGAATCATTGCAGAAACTTCGGAATTTGGCAGGTGATTTACTATACAGCAATCAAGTCTCTATAGTCATTTCTTTCAGCATACTGGGATATAAATGATCAGGTCCTCAGCATTTATTAGCTTTCAGCCCCATTAATTTCTCTCAGTTAACCTTCTTATCAATACTAATTTCCTTCAACTCCTCGTTCTCCTGAGTCACTTGAACCTCTTGGTAGAACTGTTGATGATCCCTTCCATCACTGTACTGATGATTGAGTGTAGACTATTGGGGCTGTAAGTGGCTGGGTTGAGGTTGTCCAACTTTTTGTGAGTAGGACAAGCTTGGAACAGTTCTCCACTTCTTGAGTAGATGCCAGTATTGTAGCTGCACTGATAGAGCTTGGCAAGAAGTAGGGAACTTCTACAGCACAATTCTGTTATATTATTTTTGGAATGTTGTCAGGCGCATACACTTGGACTGGGGTGGACAAAGTCAGAAGTCACATGACACCAAATTATAGTCTGACAGGTTTATTTGAAAGCACAAGCTTTAAGAATGCTGCTCCTTTGTCAGGTGAAGTGGAGGGAAGTGCACAGGGACAGAATTTATAGGTAGAGAAATCATTGCAAGATAATTCTAGGTAATTAAGAGTGTCAAAAGATAGTACAAGTAGACTTGTTATTCAGCCTGTTGACACTCCACTCACACCATTTGTACCTTCTTTTGACAGACTTAGTTCCTAGAATTATGTTGCAGTGATCTATCCGCCAATAAATTCCGTGCCTGTGTACTTCTTCCGCTTCACCTGACGAATAAGCAGCGCTCCGAAAGCTTGTGATCTCAAATAAATCTGTTGGACTATAACCTGGTGTCATGTGACTTCTGATCTCTTCAGGAGGCCAAGATGGAGCCACTTGGCTCATCCGGCTGAAGATTGTTGTAAATGCTTTGGCCTTGGGTTCCATGCACTGACTGATAGAAAACCCATGTGTCATTAATTTGAAATTTAGACGTAGAGTCAGACAGCATGGAAACGGAACCTTCAGTTCAACAAGTCCACGTCCACCACAAACCCAAACTAAACTAGTCCCACCTGCCTGCATTTGGCCTATATCTCCCCAAATCTTTCCTATTCATGTACTTATTCAAATATCTTTTAAGATATTGTAACTGTACCTGCATTCACCACTTGCTCTGCCTGCTCATTCCACACACGAACTACTCTGTTTAAAAAAAAAAAAGTTGCCCCCCCATGTCATTTTTAAATCTTTCTCCTCTCACCTTAAAAATATGCCCCCTAGTTTTGAACCCCACCATGCCAGGGAAAAGACCTTTGCTTTTCACATTAAATGTTGTAATTGTGCCAGCCTCCACCACTTTCTCATTTATTCCATACACCCACATCCCTCTGCGTGAAAAGGTAGCCTCTTAGATCCCTTTTAAACCTTCCCCTCCCTCACCTTAAACCTATGCCCTCTAGTTTTGGACTCTGCTACCCTAGGGAAAACATCTTGGCTATTCACCTTATCTATGCTCCTCATGATTTTATAAACCTCAATAAGGTCACCCCTCAACCTCCTACACTCCAGTGAAAGGAGTCCCATCTTTCCAGTCT
Organism: Rhincodon typus; assembly: GCF_021869965.1. Classification (NCBI taxonomy): domain Eukaryota; kingdom Metazoa; phylum Chordata; class Chondrichthyes; order Orectolobiformes; family Rhincodontidae; genus Rhincodon; species Rhincodon typus. The sequence goes on from NC_063340.1 coordinate 92,045,394, forward strand.
GTTTTTATAACTCAAACCCTCCATTCCTAACAACATCTTGGTAAATCTTCGATGACCCCTTTCCAGTTTAATAATATACTTCCTATAACAAAGCGAACAGAACTGCACATTGTACTCCAGAAGAGGCATCACCAACGTCTTGTACAATCTCAAAATGATGTCCTTACTCCTGTATTCACCTAAAGCACTGAGAATGCATACCAGCTTATTTTCAAAAAGTGCAGCAATCTCTTAACAACCATTGCTTTTTAAAACAGTTCTTTCCATTTCCAAAACTTTCCAAAACCAAAAAAACAGGGAGTGAGGTTGTTAATAAAGAAATGCGGTCGATGGAGCGTAATTGTGGACACAGAGATGGTTTGAGGTGTGTATACTTCAATGCTAGAAGTATCAGAAATAAGGCGGATGAACTTAGAGCATGGGTCAGTACTTGAAACTACGATGTTATGGCCATTACAGAAACTTGGGTAACTCGGGGACAGGAATGGTTGTTGGAAGTTCCGGGATTTAGATGCTTTAAAAGAAATAGGGAGGGTGGAAAAAGAGGCGGGAGAGTGGCATTGCTAGTCAGGGCGAGTATAGCAGCTACTGAAAGGCAGTTCGGAATGATATGTCTACAGAGTCAGTTTGGGTTGAGGTCCAGAACAAGAAAGGAGCAGTCACTTTGTTGGGGGTTTTTTACAGACCCCCTAATAGTCGCAGAGAAGTGGAGGAACGGTTTGGGAAGCAGATACTGGAAAGGTGCAGAAGTCACAGAGTTGTAGTCATGGGTGACTTCAACTTTCCAAATATTGATTGGAAACATTTTAGTTATAATAGTTTAGATGGAGCGGATTTTGTCCAGTGCGTTCAGGAAGGATTCCTGACACAGTATGTAGATAGACCAACACGAGGAGAAGCCACTTTGGATTTGGTGCTTGGCAATGAACTGGGCCAAGTGTTAGACCTGTTGGTAGGAGAGCATTTTGGCAGTAGCGATCATAACTCTGTTACTTTTACAATAGTCATGGAAAAGGATAGGTACATACAGCAGAGTAAGGTTTATAATTGGGGGAAGGGTAATTATAATTCTGTTAGGCAAGAACAAGGTAACATAAAACGGGAACAGATGCTGTCAGGAAGAGCACTATTGAAATGTGGAGATTGTTTAAGGAATGCATACTGCGTGTGCTTGATATGTTTGTCCCCAGCAGGCAGGGAAGATGCGGTCGAGTGAGGGAGCCTTGGTTGTCAAGAGAGGTCGAATGACTGGTTAAGAGGAAGAAGGAGGCTTATATAAGGTTTAGGAAACAAGGAACGGAAAAGGCTCCAGAGGGATACAAGTTATCCAGGAAGGAGCCAAAGAAAGGGCTTAGGAGAGCTATAAGGGGGCATGAGAAAACCTTGGCAGATAGGATCAAGGAAAACTCCAAGGCTTTTTACACATATATGAGGAATAAGAGAACGACCAGAGAAAGGGTAGGGCCGATCAAGGAATGTAAAGGGAAATTGTGCACGGAGCCTAAAGAGATAGGAGAGGTCCTTAATTGAATACTTTCCTTCGGTGTTCATAACAGGGAGGGACCTAGTTGTAGAGGAGGACAGTGTGAAACAGGGGCTGGTAGGCTAGAGGAGGTCGCTGTTAGTAGGGAAGATGTACTAGGAATTTTGAGGAAATTGAAGATAGATAAATCCCCTGGGCCTGATGGGATTTATCCAAGGATTCTATGGGAAGCGAGGGAAGAGATGGCAGGGCCTTTGGCGATGATCTTTTCATCCTCACTGTCCACGGGTATAGTGCCGGAAGATTGGAGAGAGGCAAACGTCATTCCCTTGTTCAATAAAGGGAATAAGGATAACCCTGGAAATTACAGGCCAGTTATTCTTAGGTCAGTGGTGGGCAAATTATTGGAAAGGGCTCTGAGAAATAGGATTTATGATCACTTGGAAAGGCAAAGTTTGATTCGTGATAGTCAGCATGGATTTGTGAGGGGTAGATCATGCCTCACAAGCCTTATTGAATTCTTTGAAGAGGTGACCAAAAACGTGGATGAAGATAGAGCAGTGGATGTGGTATACATGGCTTTAAGTAAGGCGTTTGATAAGGTTCCCCATGGTAGGCTCATGCAGAAGGTAAGGAGGCATGGGACAGGGGGAGATGTGGCAGATTGGATTCAGAATTGGCTGACCCTTAGAAGACAAAGGGTGGTAGTGGACGGAAAATATTCAACATGGTGCTCAGTTACGAGTGGTGTACGACAAGGATCTGTTCTGGGTCCTCTTCTGTTTGTGATTTTTGTAAATTATTTGGATGAAGGAGTGGAAGGGTGGATTAGTAAGTTCGCGGACAATCCGAAGGTGGGTCGCGTTGTGGACAGTGCGGAGGGCTGTTATAGGTTACAAAGGGGCATTGATAGGATGCAGAGATGGGCTGAGAAGTGGCAGATGGAGTTTAACCCTGAAAAGTGTGAGGTGATTCATTTTGGAAGGACAAATTTGAAAGCAGAATACAGGGTTAATGGAAAGATTCTTGGCAGTGTGGAGGAACAGAGTGATCTGAGGCTTCATGTCCACAGTTCCCTGAAAGCTGCCACCCAGGTGGATGGAGTTGTTAAGAAGGCATATGGTGTGTTAGCTTTCATTAATAGAGGGATTGAGTTCAAGAGCCGTGAAGTTATGCTCCAGCTATACAAAAGCCTGGTTCGGGCACATCTGGAGTATTGTGTCCAGTTCTGGTTGCCTCATTACAGGAAAGATGTGGAAGCGTTGGAAAAGGTGCAGAGGAGATTTACCAGGATGTTGCCTGGAATGGAGGGAAGGAATAACGAGGAAAGGTTGAGAGAGCTGGGGCTTTTCTCTTTAGAACGACGAAGGATGAGAGGTGACTTGATAAAGGTGTACAAAGCGATCAGAAGTATAGATAGAGGAGACAGCCAGAGACTTTTTCAAAGAGTGGAGGTAGCTATTATGAGAGGGCATAGTTTTAAAGTGAGTGGAGGTAGATATAGTGTAGACGTCAGAGGTAGGTTCTTTACTCGGAGTAATCGGGGCGTGGAATGCATTGCTGGAGAGGGTAGTGGAGTCGGCCTCATTAGGGGTATTTAAGCAGCTATTAGATGGGCATATTGTGAAGGGTAGGTCGTGCCTCACAAACCTTATTGAGTTCTTCGAGAAGGTGACCAAACAGGTGGATGAGGGTAAAGCGGTTGATGTGGTGTATTTGGATTTCAGTAAAGTGTTTGATAAGGTTCCCCATGGTAGGCTATTGCAGAAAATACGGAGGCATGGGATTGAGGGTGATTTAGCGGTTTGGATCAGAAATTGACGAGCTGTAAGAAGACAGAGGGTGGTGGTTGATGGGAAATGTTCATCCTGGAGTTCAGTTACTAGTGGTGTACCTCAAGGATCTGTTTTGGGGCCACTGCTGTTTGTCATTTTTATAAATGACCTGGATGAGGGCGTAGAAGGATGGGTTAGTAAATTTGCGGATGACACCAAAGTCAGTGGAGTTGTGGATAGTGCAGAAGGATGTTGTAGGTTACAGAGGGACATAGATAAGCTGCAGAGCTGGGCTGAGAGGTGGCAAATGGAGTTTAATGCGGAAAAGTGTGAGGTGATTCACTTTGGAAGGAGTAACAGGAAGAGAGAGTACTGGGCTAATGGTAAGATTCTTGGTAGTGTGGATGAGCAGAGAGATCTCGGTGTCCATGTGCATAGATCACTGAAAGTTGCCACCCAGGTTGATCACGTTGTTAAGAAGGCGTACAGTATGTTAGGTTTTATTGGTAGAGGGA
>NC_063340.1:92049566-92049846 GCF_021869965.1 Rhincodon typus
ATGTTCTATGTTCTATATGGATGATAGTATAAGGTAGGAGTGGAGGTTAGATAGATCTTAGGATTAGGGTAAAAGTTTGGCACAACATCGTGGGCCGAAGGGCCTGTGCTGTGCAAAATTAAAAAAAAAGTTAATAGGTCCATGGTCTTTATATTCCACAGGCACTGACTCTCACTGGCATACAGGTCACACACAAACTGACTCTCAGTGGGATACAAGGTCCCACACACACACTGACTCTCGCTGGTGTACGGGGTCCCGTAGGCGCTGACTCTCGCTG
>NC_063340.1:92049856-92110478 GCF_021869965.1 Rhincodon typus
GGCGCTGACTCTCGCTGGTGTACGGGGTCCCGTAGGCGCTGACTCTCACTGCAATGCTGTCTGGTGCTTACGTGAAGCAGGAGGATTGTCTTGCAGCCTAAGAAATTATCTGGTATACTCAGTGTGTCACTGATGGCTCAGTTCCTGCTGTAACCTGCTTTTCGCATCTGAACTGCACTGTGTCTCAGATGGGCGCGAAGGAGTGTCAATAGTTGCTGGAGCCTGGGATAGAGCAGTAAAACTGAGTCAGGAATGACCCTGTTTGTTATAATATTTCCTGCCTGCTCTTTGCTTTCAGGTGGGAGATCATTGACAATGAGTGCTCCCGGGAATGGAACAGCAGAGCCTGCAAATCCTGATCCTGTAAACTCTGATGCTCGCAAGCGGAGACTACCTTCGTATGACACTGTGGGACACAGGTACGGATCCAGGGCACAGAGTTAAATAATTCTGAAAACTGTGGAAAAATGTTGGCATGCTTTGAGAGGTATACTCTAGAACTTTGTGGGAAGCTAGGGAAGTGATTGTTGGGCTCCTTGCTGAATTATTTGTATCATCACTAGGCACAGGTGATGTGCTGAAAGGCTGCAGCTTGGCTAACGTGATGCCACTATTTAAGAAAGGTGGTAGGGAAAAGCCAGAGAACTGTAGACCGGTGAGCCTGACATCAGTGGTGGCCAAGTTATTGGAGCAGATTCTGATGGACAGGATTTACATGTATTTGGAAAGGCAAGGACTGATCAGGGATAGTCAATGTGGCTCTGTGCGTGGGAAATCATGTCTCACTAATTCAATTGAGTTTTTGAAGAAGTAACGAAGAGGATTGATGAAGGCAGAGCGGTGGAAGTGATCTGTATGGACTTTTGTAAGGTGTTCGACAAGGTTCTGCATGGTAGACTGGTTAACAAGATTAGATCATGTGGAATACAGGGAGAACTAGCCATTTGGATATAGAACTGGCTCGAAGGTAGGAGACAGAGAGAGTGGCGGTAGAGGTTTGCGTTTCAGATTTGAGGCCTGGGACCAGCAATGTGCCACAATGATTGGTGCTGGGTCCACTGTTTTTTTTGCATTTATATAAATGATTTGGATGTGAATATAGGAGCTATGGTTAGTAAGTTTGCTGATGACACCAAAATTGGAGGTATAGTGGGCAGCCAAGAAGGTTACCTCAGAGTACAACTGGATCTTGATCAGATGGGCCTGTGGGCCGAGGAGTGGCAGACGGAGTTTAATTTAGATAAATGTGAGGTGCTGCATTTTGGAAAGGCAAATCCGGGCAGGACTTATACACTGAATGGTAAGGTCCTGTGGAGTGTTGCTGAACAAAGAGACCTTGAAGGGCTGGATCATAGTTCCTTGAAAGTAGAGTTGCCGGAAGACAGGATAGTGACCTGAAACGTTAACTCTGATTTTTTCTTCACTGGTGCTGCCAGACCAGCTGAGCTTTTCCAGCAACTTCTGTGTTTGTTAGTGAAGAAGGCATTTGGTATGCATGCCTATTTTGGGTCAGTGCATTGAGTATAGGAGTTGGAAGATCACGTTGCAGTTGTACTGGACATTGGTTAGGCCACTTTTGGAAAACTGTGTTCAGTTCTGATCTCCCTGCTAAAGGAAAGATGTTGTGAAACTTGAAAGGATTCAGAAAAGATTTACAAGGATGTTGTCATGGTTGGAGGGTTTGAGCTACAAGGAGACGCTGAATAGACTGTGAGGCTGTTTTCCCAGGAGTATTGGAGTTGAGGGGTGACCTTATTGAGGTTTATAAAATCATGAGGGGGATGTATAGGTGAATAGCCAAGGTCTTTTCCCCAGGGTTGCGGAGTCCAAAACTAGAGGACATAGGTTTCAGGTGAAAGGGGAAAGATTTAAAAGGGCCCTAATGGGCAACATTTTCCTTGCAGAGGGTGGTGTGTGTATGGAATGAGTTGCCAAAGGAAGTGGTGGAGGCTTGTACAATGACAACATTTAAAAGGCATCCGGATGGGTATACGAATAGGAAGGGTATAGAGGGATATGGACCAAATGCTGGCAAATAGCACTAGATTAATTTGGGACACCTGATCGGCATGGACGAGTTGGACTGAAGGGTCTGCTTCCGTGCTGTGGAGATCTATGACTCTAAGATACTGGGATGGATGAAAGGCTGGGTAAAGTTGGAGAACAATGGGAGTCAGCAATTCACAGAACATTAGTAACAACTCACCCGGAAAAGGCTTAGTAAAGGCAAAAGGAATATTGGGATCAATGGAATTCGGTGGTTAAGCTGCAATTTTAAATTTGTACAAATCATGATTCAGTCCACAATGAGAGCGTTTGTGCAGCTTTTAACTTGACTTAATGGGAGGTGGAGAGGGAAAAGCACAATGACTGAGATTCACTTGGCATTAGAAAACAAAGTGCTGAAAAGTTAGGATAGTTTTAATCAGAACAAAGCTTTTTAAATGAAACAGAGATGTTTAAAATGACCAATTGATTGGACAGAGTATAGAGACATAATGATTCCAGTTTCCACACTATTGAAAGTTCTGGAAACATAGGTACCAGATTAAAGATAAGTGTTTTAAGGCAGGTGAGAATAAACTGATAGAGATTTAATGATATAAGATTACATTGGGGTTCGTGAGCTACACAGTATGAATATTGCAGCTCTATTTTGGCCAGTCCTGGCATCACTGACCTCAACTGATACGGGTATTTGTTGCCATTGGATTGTGATGGAGGAGTCTATTTGGCCAGAAAAGCATTGGATGGCAGGATCACACCCTCTAGACAAACCGCTGTCCAGACTCACCACAATAAATCTGTAACTGTGACAGGGCCCTACCAGCACTGAGCCCTAGCCCAGACAAAGTTCACCCATCGAGCTTAGACAGGGTAGACACTTCTGGACAGTGGGCAAGAGGCTTATTGATGATTCTATGACATGTGTGCTTATTCCTGGGGCAGCTGATGATTTTCTCTACCCTCTCCAGTGCAGACAAACGTCGACGGGAACAAGAGAGCAGGTATATTGAAGATCTGGCAGAGTTACTGTCTGCCAATCTGAGTCATATTGACAGTCTGAGTGTGAAACCTGACAAATGTAGAATTCTCCGCAAAACTGTCCAACAGATCCAGCTCATTAAAAGGATGGAACAAGGTATATAAAAATAGAGCAGATGCGACTGTGCAAACTAACTGCATGCCAGGAGATGCATGCTATGTGTGTGTGAGAGAGAGGGAGAGACAGTGTGCTGTGTGTGTGCGCGTGCGTGGCAGGGCACTGTATGGATGTGTATGTCAGCGGCGGGGTACTGTATGTGTGTGTAGATGTGTATGAGGGAGAGGCATCATACCGTGTGTGTCAGAATCATAGAATCCCCACAGTGTGGCATCAGACCATTCGGCCCATCGAGTTCACACTGGCCCCCTGAAGAGTATCCCACCCAGACCGACCCCTTACTCTATATTTCCCATAGCTAATCCACCTGGCCTGCAGGTCCCTGGACATTATCAGCAATTTGACATGGCCAATCCACCTAACCTGCACGTTTTTGGACTGTGGGAGGAAACCCAGGCAGCCACGGGGAGAACGTGCAAAGTCGTCACAGTCCGTAAGGGTGGAATTGAGCCCAGGTCCCTGGCACTGTGAGGCTGCAGTGCTAACCACTGAGCCACTGTGCCACCCCCCAGAGGTTGTGTACTGGGTGTTTCAGAGGGGCTGTGTGTGTTGGGGGGGGGCGGCGGTGAGTGGGGGGCAGAGAGGAAGTATTGTGTGCACATTGAGGGGCCAATGCCACGTGAATGTGTGGCGCCTGTACCATGTGTGTTGAGACACTGCTTCCTGGTCTCTCTGTTCAGTGTAGTCTGGGTACTCTGCAATACTTCCTGATTTACTGTACATTTTGTTTCTACTCCACAGAGAAGGCAGCACAAGCAGAAGATGAGGTTCAGCAATCTGACATCTCATCCAGCAGTCAATCACTCATTGAAAAAGACTCCCTCGGACCTCTACTCCTCGAGGTATGGGCAGATTATCAATGTAGAGAAGGGGACTGAATTGCATGGTGCTGCTGAACTCAACTGGTATAGCATTACACTGCCAGATAGGTTCAGGGATTTACATCTTGTGTTTCTGCCCTGATGGTTAGACCCAAGCTCCACTGTGCTGGAAGGGGCAGTGTATTTGTGTGTGTGTTTGGGGGTTGACAGTCTCTCAACATTAGCTGGGTGCGTGTGATGTTGGGGTAAACTGCAGTGATGGGATCAGGGCGGACTGTAGGATTGCTGGTAGGTTGCCTCTGAATCCTTCTGCATCCTGAACTGTTTGGAGTGGTGGGGAGGAATAGGGTGGGGGCGGACCATTGTTCATCTGCACTGAAACCTTTGAGGTAGTGGTTTGGAGTGTGGGTGCGCCCAGTCCTCCTACTGACTGAATGTTTATGTTCTATGCAGGCTCTGGATGGGTTTTTCTTTGTGGTGAATGGTGAGGGCCGCATCATGTTCATCTCGGAGAATGTCACCAGTTATCTGGGCTACAAACAAGAGGACCTGATGAACACCAGTGTCTACAGCATCCTGCACCTCGGTGATCACACGGAGTTTGTTCGCATCCTACTGCCCAAGTCCATGGGTAAGAGATTGTCCTCCAATTGTAATCTGTACTAATTCTAGGGCATGGCAAACAGGTAAGTTACGCATGCGGCAACACCACAATTCACGTTAACAAATGAACTAGGGGAGGTTATGCCCAAGGTCAGTACTGAGGGTCGCTGTCGGAGGGTCAGTGCTGAGGGAGCGCCGCACTGTCGGAGGGTCAGTGCTGAGGGAGCGCCGCACTGTCGGAGGGTTTCAACTGGTTGTTACAGAATCAGAATTATTCTGGTGCAGAAGGAGGCCAGTCGGCCCATCTTACCTGCACCAGTTGTATTACACAGTGCCAGTCTCCTGCCTTTTCCCCATATCCCTGAACACCATTTCTATCCAAATAACCACCCAATGCCCTCTTGAAAGCCAAGGTCTCAAGGTTTGAGTGGAGGAACTGAGAGTCTCCTGATGGCCTGGCCTCCCCTCAAAATAAGTTTAAGCTGATGAACAGCTCTTTCACTCCTCCTCATTTGTGGGATCTTGTTGTGTACCAGATATTGTTGTGCAAATGATGAAGGTCACTAAAGGCATTAGTTGGTACTTTCTCCAGAGGTTCTCCCATTTTTCCGGATTGCTCCCTTGCTGCCACCCAACTCTTGCAACCTCAGTACTCCCCTCGTCCCCCACTCCAATGGTTCAGTTCTCCGGTTACCTTCTAACTCCTTGTTCATCTTTTTAGTGAATAGTGTTCCTTGGTTGAAGGAGACCTCCAGGCGGAACAGCCACACTTTCAACTGCCGGATGTTGGTGCGAGGACCTCAGGAAGCGAATGCAGACAGTCAGGAGAAGAGGCAGCAATACGAGATGATGCAGTGTTTCACTGTCTCTCAGCCCAAGTCCATTAAGGAGGAGGGTGACGGTAAGTAGATTTTGGAGAACAGGTGAACATGATGTTGGTTGGGAGCTTCTTATGTTTTGGGTTTGATGGGCTTCACCTTCTCACCCATTTCTCCCCATATCCTCTCCCGCTGTCTGCTAGCTAATCAGTTGTCTCTCGGTCAAAATTCTGTAATTCCCTCTCTTGAGTGTCACTAGCTGGCTAGCATTTATTGCCCATCCCTTGTTGCCCTCGAAGGTGGTGGTGAGCTACCTTGTTGAACTCCTGCAATCCGTGTGCTGTAGGTTGACCCACACATTCTGAAGTGAAGGAATTCCTGGATTTTGACTCAGCCACAGTGAAGTAATGGTGATATATTTCCAAGTCAGGATGGTGAGTAGCTTGGAGGGAAATTTGCAGGGACTGATGTTCTCATGTAACTGCTGCCCTTGTCCTTCTAGATGGAAGTGGTTGTGTTCTTGGAAGGTGCTGTCTATGGATCTTCATTTGGTAAACTTCTGCAGTGCATTTTGTAGATAAGACACAGTGTTACTGAGCGTCGATGGTGGAGGAAGTGGATGTTTGTGGATGTAGTACCAATCAAGTGGGTTGCTTTGTCTTGGATGGTGTCAAATATTTTTAGTATTGTTGGGGCTGCACCCATCCAGGCAAGTGGGGAGTATTCCATCACACTCCTGACTTGTACCTTGTAGATGGTGAGTCTACAGGGGAGTCTTTGGGGAGTCAGGAGGTGAGTGAATATTCGCCGCAGTATTCCTAGCCTGTGACGTGCTGTTGTAGCCACTGTGCCTGTGGTGAGTCCAGTTGAGTTTCTGATTAATGGTAACTCCAAGAATGTTTAGAGTGGGGAATTCTGTGATGGTAACACCACTGAATGTCAAGGGGTGGTGGTTAGATTGTCTCTTACTGGAAATGGTCATTGCCTGGCAAATGTGTAGTGTGAATATTACTTGCCACTTGTCAGCCCAATCCTGGATACTGTCCACATCTTGTTGGCATTTGAACATGGACTGCTTCAGTAGTTGTGAATGGTGCTAAACATTGTGCAACCACTGGAGAACATCCCCACTTCTGACCTTATGATGGAGGGAAGGTCATTGATAGAGCAGCTAAAGATGGTTGGGTCTAGGACACTACCCTGAGGAATATGTATAGAGATGTCCTGGAGCTGAGGTGACTGACCTCAAGCAGCCACCACCATCTTCCTACGTGCCAGGTGGAGAGTTTGCCTCCAATTCAAGTTATGTTAGGGCTCCTTGATGCCACACTTGGTTAAATGCAGCCTTGATGTCAAGGGCTGTCACTCTCACCTCACCTCTGGAATTCAGCTCTTTTTGTCCATGTTTGAACCAAGGCTGTAATGAGGTCAGAGCTGAGTGGTCCTGGCAGAACCCAAACTGGAAGTCGCTGAGCAGGTTATTGCTGAGCAGGTGGTGCTTGATAGCACTGTTGATGACATCTTCCATCACTTTACTGATGATCGAGGCCAGAGTGATGGGACTGTAACTGGCTGGGTTGGATTTGTCCTGCTTTTTGTGTACAGGACGTATCTGCGCAATTTTCCACACTGTCAAGTAGATGCCTATGTAGTAACTGTATTTGGCAATGGGAGCTGCAAGTTCTGGAGCACAAGTTTTCAGTATTGTTGCTAGAATGTTGTCAGGACCTGTGGCGTTGCAGTATTTAGTGCCTCCAAATGTTTCTTGATATCACCTAGAGTGAATCGAATTGACTGAAGACTGGTATCTGTGATTCTGGGACCACTGGAAAAGGCTGAATGGATCATCCACTCGGCTCTTTTGCTGGAAGATTGCTGTGAACGCTTCAGCCTTATGTTTTGCACTGGTATGTTCGGCTGTTATATCATTGAGGATAGGAATATTTGGGGATATTGGGATGGGGATTCTCCTTCAATGCATTGTTTAATTTCCTCCCTTATGGCCTTGTGAGTCTAACTGCAGCACGTGACTGCAGTGGTTCAAGAAGGCAGCAGCCCCAGCCAGCGATGCCCAAGTCTCATGAATCAACAGATGTAGAAAAGTGCTGCTTTAGGAAACCCAAGGTAAAGATAGCATTTTCAGAGAGCCTGAGATCTGCAGCAGAGATGTCCTCGCACGACACATGTACCACTGTCATTGTGAGAGGATAACTCATTCCTTGGGGAGAGCCAGCTACTGTCTCGGGCCCAAAGCAAACATTTCATATCCGACAGGGATTCCCCTGTACATCCTACAGCCTGGTCGACTGTATCCGTTGCTCCCAATGTGGCCTCCTCGACATCGATGAGACCAGGTGTAGACTCGGGGACTGTTTTGTGGAGCATCTACGCTCTGTATGCGACACTCCCACTTCCTACAAAGTAAGGGGGTGGCCACGGACACCCGCGTGGGTCCAAGCTATGCCTGCCTCTTTGTAGGATACATGGAACAGTCCCTTTTTCGCTGTTACGCTGGCACCATGCCCCCACCTCTTCTTCCACTACATTGATGACAGTATCGGTGCTGCCTCGTGTTCCCACAAGGAGCTTGAACAGTTCATCAACTTTACCAACACCTTTCACTCCATCCTCAAATTCACCTGGACCATCTCCGATACCCCCTCTCCTTCCTGGACCTCTCTGTCTCCATCTCTGGCAACCGCCTCAACACCGATATCTATTTCAAGCCCGCCGACTCCCACAGTTACTTGGACTACATCTCCTCTCACCCACCCTCCTGCAAGAATGCGATCTCTTATTCCCAATTCCTCTGCCTCCGCCGCATCTGCTCCCTACATGGAGCATTCCACTCCTAGACATCCCAGATGTCCTCCTATTTCAAGGACCGCAACTTACCCTCTCGATTGATTCACAATGCCCTCAACCGCATCTCTTTCATTTCCCACACTTCTGCCCTCAAATCCCCTCCCCCCAACAAAAATAAAGACGGAATCCCCCGGTCCTCACATGTCACCCCACTAACCTCTGTAACCAGTGTATCATTCTTCAGCACTTCCGCCACCTACAATCCGACCCCACAACCAAAGAGATATTTCCCTCCCCACCCCCATCTGCCTTTTGTAGGAACTGCTGTCTCTGCGACTTCCACATCCGCTCCACACTCCCCACTAACCCTACCACCCCCAGCACCTTTCCCTGTAACCACAGGAAGTGCTACACCTGCACCTACACCTCCCCGTTCACCTCCATCCAACGCCTGAAGCAAACCTTTGAATCCCTGTCGGATATAACCTGTACATCCTCCAACCTGGTCTACTGTATCTGTTGTTCCCAGTGTGGCCTCCTCTACATCGGTGAAACCAAGCGTAGACTTGGGGACCGCTTTATGGAGCGTCTACGCTCTGTATGTGACAGAATGACAACACCTTCCAGTCGCCAACCATTTTAACTCCCCGTCCCATTCCATGGGTGACGAGTCCATCCTGGGCCTCCTCCAGTGCCACAATGACACCACACGCAAACTGGAGGAGCAACACCTCATATTCCGCCTCGGGAGTCTATAGCCTGATGGCCTTATCATAAAAATTCACCAGTTTTAAAATATTCCCACCCCCGGCCTCATCCCACGTCCAACACGGCCTCGTTGACCTGACACAACCTGTCCATCTTCTTCCCCACCTCTCTGCCCTACCCTTCCTGCCGACCAATCCCCAATCCCCAATTTCCCGTACCTGCATCCAACCTATCACAGACCCATCTACCTTTCTGCAGCCCTACCCATCCTCCCTCCCACCTCCTTGACCCAATACAACCTGTCCATCATTTCTCCCACCTTTTCCACCCCATCCATCCCACTGACCAATCCCCACCACTCCCTACTTGCGTTCACCTATCACCATTCCACCTACCTTACCCCCAGCTCCACCCCTTCCTCTCTGTTTATTTCCCAGCTCCCTTTTCCCTCCCCATTTCTGAAGAAGGGTCACGACCCAAAATGTCACCTTTCCCTCTCCTCTGATGTTGCCTGGCCTGCTGTGTTCCTGCACTTCAAACTGTGTTGTCTCTGACTCCAGCAACTGCAGTTCTTGCTATCTACAATCTCATCCTTTTTTGTGGCTGGCAATTGATGGGCATCCATCTGATTCTAAAGGCTGTTTGTTTCAATTGCTGCACAGATCTGCAGTCTTGTTTGATCTGCATAGCCCGGAAATTGCCGAAGCCACAGCTTGTTCCTGTGCCTGAGACATTCATCACCAAACAGGACACAACAGGTAAGAACAATGAGTCTGACAAAGGGTTGATGCAATCCTCTGAACCATCTGAAGTGAATATGTTGAACTGCTGGAGTGGGGAGAGCAGATCCTGGGAATTAGGAGTAAGGGGGAAAGGAGTATGAGTATGCAGTATTATTAGGGAATCCTTACAGTGGATTGTATGAAATGCAGTTGAAGAAAGAGTGTCAAAGGCACAGTGGCTCAGTGGTTAGCACTGCTGCCTCACAACGCAAGGGGCCCAGGTTTGATTCCACCCTTGGGCGACTGTCTGTGTGGAGTTTGCACATTCTCCCTGTGTCTGCGTGGGTTTTCTCTGGGTACTCCAGTTTCCTCCCACAGTCCAAAGATGTGCAGGCTAGGTGGATTGGCCATGCTAAATTGCCCGTAGTGTTCAGGGATGTGTAAATTAGGTGTGTTATAGGGGGATGGGTCTGGGTGGGATGTTCTGAGGGTCAGTGTGGACTTGTTGGGCCAAAGGGCCTGTTTCCACACTGTAGGGATTCTATGATCTAAAAGAAGGGAAGGAATTTAAATTACAGAAGAACTTTAGAAATAGGAGTGGGAGTAGGCTGTTTGGTGCCCTGACTGGAGAACAGGCTCAGTCAGATTATGACTGATCTGTTTGCGGCCTCAACTTTACATTTCTGTCCATCCCTCACAAATCTTAACCCTTCATCAATCAGAAATCTGTCTAACGCAGCTTTGAATATTTCAGTTGCCCTGCTTACACTGCTCTCTCGAAGTAGAAAATCTAAACGCTAATGACCCTGAAAGAAGAAATCCTTCCTCATTTCCATCTTATATTGGAGACTTCTTCATTAAAAACCTCTCCCCTTGTCCAGGTTTCCCACGCAAGAGGAACATTTATTCAGAATCCACCCGCTCAACCCTCTCAACTTAAGTTTCAACAAGATCACTTCCCCTTCTTTGGAATACCAAGGAGTACAGGCCCAACCTTTCCTCATTAGACAATCTCTGTTTCTCCAATTCAAGTATATTCTTTCTTAAATAAGGAGACCAAAACTGTGTACAGTATTCCAGGTGTAGTCTCACCAAAGCTCTCAAAGCTGAGAGAGACAGATCTTAAGTCACTAAGGGAACCAAAGGTTATTAGGTAAAGGCCAGAAAGTGGAATTACTAATTGTCGGATCAGCTGTGATCTTACTGAATGGCAGAACCAACCTTATGGGCTAAGTGGCCTCCTGTATTTCTCTACCTTATGGTTTGTGCAATTGCAGCAAGACTCACTACTATTTTACTCCATTCCCCTTGCATTAAAGGTTAACATTCAGTTTCCCTTCTCTAAGTACTTACCTCCGCGCTAACATTTTGAGATTCAGGTACAAGCCCTGTACCTTTGAGTTGTGCAATCTTCTTCCACTTAAATAATATACTGCTTTTCTGTTCTTCCCGCCAAAGAGGACAACCTCAAGATCATACATTATATTTCATCCACCATTTTTATTTGCTCACTCTCTTTATCTATCGATACAGCTTTGCAGATTCTTTATGTCCTCTTCACAACTTGCTTTCTTACTTATTTTTGTAGGACTCCTAAGAATGGAAACTAGGAGAAGATGTAAGTCTTCAGTTCTTTGAGCATGCTCCACCATTCAGTAATGATCATGGTGTCACGGTGGCTCAATGGTTGGCACCGCTGTCTCACAGCGCCAGGGACCCGGGTTTGAGTCCACCTGTCTGTGTGGAGTTTGCACTTCTTGCTGTGTCTGCGTGGGTTTGCTCCAGGTGCACCAGTTTCCTCCCACAGTTTGCAGGTTAGGTGGATTGGCCATGCTAAACTGCCCCTTGGTGTTCAGGGATGCGCAGACAAGGTGGGTTAGCTGTGGGAAATGCTGGATTACAGGGATAGAATGAGGGGGTGCGGTCAGGGAGGGATTTTCTTTGGAGGGTGATATGGACTTGATGGGCCGAATGGCCTGCTTGTGCACTGTAAGGATCCTACGATTCTGTGGCTGATTATCCAACTCAGTACCTTGTTTCTACTGTTTCTCATTCCCTTTGATCCCTTTAGCCCGAAGAAGTATTTCTAATTCTTTCTTGAAAACATCAGCGTTTTGGCCTCAACTGCTTTCTATAGCAGAGAACTCCACAGGCTCCCCACTCTCTGATTGAAAGGTTTACTTGTCATCTCAGCCCTAAATGCCGTACCTTGTATCCCTAGACTGTGACAGTTGGTTCTGGACTCCCCGGACAGTGGGGACATCCTTACTGCATTTACTCTGTCAAATCCTGTTACAGGTTTCTGAGATCTCTCCTCATTCTTCTAAACTCAAGTAAATATGGTTGTAACCAATTCAGTTTCTCTTCATACGTGAGTCCTGCTATCCCAGGAGCCAGTCTGGTAAATCTTTATTGTATCCCTCCATGGCTAGAACATCCATCCTCCGATAAGATCAAAACTGCACACAGTACTCAGTGTGGAATCACCAAGGTCCTGTACAATTGAAGCAAGACATTCTGCTCTAGTACTCACATCATCTTTTCACCGCCTGCTGGGCCTATGCACTTGCTTTCAGTAACTGGTGTCTAAGGGTACTCAGATCTCGTTGCACCTCCCCTTTCCCAGTCTATCACCACTCAGATAATAATCTGCCTTTTTTTGCTACCAAAGTGGATAGCCTTACATTTATCCACCTTATACTCCATCTACCGTGCATTTGCTCACTCACTCAACTTGTCCAAATCACACTAAAGCATCTCTGCATTCTCCTCATAGTTCACCCTCCCACCCAGCTTTGTGTTGTCTGCAAACTTGGAGATATTACTCTTAGTTCCTTCATCTAAATGGTAAATTTATTGTGAATTGCTTGAAGTCCAACCACTGACCACCACTAGTCACTGGCTGCCACTCGGAAAATGACCAGTTTATTTTTACTCTTTGTTTCCTCCCTCCCAACCAGTTCTCTATCGTCAGTACACTAACCCCAATTCCTACATACTTCAATTTTACATGCTAATTTATTATGTGGGACCTTATCAAAAGCCTTCTGTAAGTCTCAGGAAATCACATATACTGATTTCCCCTTTTCCACTCTACAAGTTACGTCTTCAAAAAATTCCAGTTGATTTGTCAAGAATGATTTCCCTTTTGTAAATCCATGCTAACTCTGTCTGATACTGTCACTGTCTTCCAGCAGCTCTGCTATTCATCCTTTTATAGTATTTCCCCACTACTGATGTCATGTTGACTGGTCTGTAATTTTCTGTTTTCTCCCTGCCTCCCTTTTTGAATAGTCGAGTTACATTAGCTACTGTTGAATCATAGGAATTGTTCCCAAGTCTATAGAATCTTGACAGATGATCACCAATGCATCCATTATTTCTAGGGCTACATCCTTAAGTACTCTGGGATGTCAGTTTTTGGACCCTGGGGATTTATAGTCATAGAATCATACAGCATAGAAACAGGCCCTTTGGCCCACCATATTAATGCTGACCAACAAACACCAAACTACAATAATCCCCTTCACCTGCACTTGGTCCATATCCGACCATGGCCTAACATTTTAAGTGCTCATCCAGATGCTTCTTAAATGTTGTGCCTCCACTACCGTCTCAGGCAGCACGTTCCATATTTCTACACTTCTGGGATGAAAAAATTGTTTCTCATCTCTCCTAAGCCACTTGCTTCTTACCTTAAAATTATGCCCTCTGGTCTTAGTCACATCTGCCATGGGGAAGAGATTCTCACAGTCTACCCTACTCTGTCTATACCTTTCATAATTTTGTAAACCTCAATCAGATCCTCCCTCAGCTACCTCTACTCCAAGGAAAACAAACCCACCCTATCTAGTTTCTCCTTATAATTGAGACTTTTTATTCCAGGCAACATCCCAGTAAATCTCCTCTGTATCTTCTCCAGTGCAGTCATATCCTTCAGACATTGTGGCAATCAGAACACATCCATCTGTGGATTAATGAATGATTCATAATGTTGTAACAAAACTTCTTTGCACCTCTATTCTACATCCTGGCTAATGAAGGCAAGTATCCTCTATGCCTTCATCATCCTGTCAGCCTGTGCTGACATCTTCAGGGATCTATGGGTTTGTACACCAAGGTCCCTGTATTCCTTAGTACTCCCCAAGGACTACCATTCATTATACATACCCTTCCTTATTAGACCTCCCAAAATCCCTCACCTCACACTTACTGGGATTAAATTCCATCGGCATTGTTCTGCTCAGTGTACCAGCTGATCAATATCAGACCGTAGCCTGAGACCATCTTCCTCAGTATCACCAACACCATCAATTTTCATGTTGTCTGCAAACTTGCTAATTTACCATCTACCTTGACATCTCAGTCGTTGACGTAAATGACAAACAGCAAGGGTCCCAGCATGGTACATCGCTAATAACAGGCTTCCAATTACAAGAACAACCCTCCACCATCACCCTTTACCTCCTATTTTTAAAGCCAGTTTTGGATGCAGTTTGCCAACCTATTTTGGACCAGTCTTCCATTAGGATCTTGTCAATGTGAACCGCATGAACTGCACTACTGTTACCAATATATTGAGCCACTTTTTCGAAAAGTCTATTAAATGCGTCAGACAGGGTCTCATGTCTCAAATTCATGCTGACAATCCCTAATCAATCGCTGCCTTTCCAAGTAGTGACTAATCCTATCCTTCAGAATTTTTTCCAATAATACTCCCTACCACTAGTGTCAAACTAACTGGTCTGTAATTACCTGGCCTGTTCCTTCTGTCCAAATTGAACAAAGAAATCACATTAGCTAATCTCCAGTCATCTGGCACTTCAGCTGTAGCCAATGAAGTGTTAAACATCTCCGTTAGGACCCCAGCAATCTTCTGTCTTGCCTCCCATAACAGCCAGGAATACATTTTGTCAAGCCCTGGGAATTTGTGAATCATACCTGTTAAAGCATGGACTACCTGCTCCTTATTAATCTTAACATGATTAAGAATCTCACCATCCCAACTGAAATCCCCAGCTACAGTGTCTTTCACCTTTGTGAATACAGTTGAGAAGTATTTATTAAAGACCTCACCCACGTCCATTAGTTCCACGCACAGGTCGCCCCTTTGGTCTCCATTAGGTCCCACACTTTTCTTGGTAAACATCTTAAGAAACTTATAAAATGTCTTGGGGCTTTTCTTGATCTCATTTGTCAAAGATATTTTGTGGCTCCTCTTTGCCCTCTGAATTTCCTTTTTAAGCAACCTCACGCACAATGTATACTTTTGAAGGGCCATCCCTGTTTTTAATGCCCTATACCTGACATATGCTTCCTTACTTTTCTTTATCAAATTCTCTACATCCTGGGCTCCCTGGATTTGCTGCCCTTGTCCTTCGCTCTTAGAGGAACACGACGGCCCTGAACTCTCCCCATACTACTTCTAAAAGACTCATTTTCAAAGTGTAGACTTACCTGGAAGTAGCTGCTCTCAGCCTAATGAAATCAGCCTTCCCCCAGTTAGACATTTAATTTCTGCATTATCCATTCCATAATGACTTTGAAACTTGCAGAGTTATGGTCATTATCCCCAAAATGTTCGCCCACCATAACCTCAATCACCTAATCTGCTTCATTCCCTAGGATTAGGTTTAGCATGGCCCATCTTTAGCAGGACTATCTACTTATTGGCACTAATAGCCCTCTTGGATACACTTTAAAAATTCCACTCAATCCGATCCTTTCACACTAAAATGATCCCAGTTAATGTTAGAAAAGTCCTCAACAACAATAACTCTGTTTCTCTCTCATCTTTCTGTAATTTGCTTACAGGCCAGTGAAATTAGAACATAGAACAGTACAGCACAGTACAGGCCCTTCGGCCCATGATGCTATGCTGACCTATTATCCTACTAAGATCAATCTACCCTGCATACCCTACATTTTACTATTCTCCATGTACCTGTCCAAGAGTCGCTTAAAAGTCTCTAAAGCGTCTGACTCCACTACCACTGCCAGCAGCGCATTCCACACGCCCACCACTCTCTGTGTGAAGAACTTACCTCTGACATCTCCCCTATACCTTCCTCCAATCACCTTAAAATTATGCCCCCTTGTAATAGTCATTTCCACCCTGGGAAAAAGTCTCTGACTATCCACTCTATCTATGCCTCTCATCATCTTGTAAACCTCGATCAAGTCACCTCTCATCCTTCTTTGCTCCAATGAAAAAAGCCCTAGCTCCCTCAACGTTTCCTCATTATTATTGAAGAAGATTGCTAGGGTCAGGGGTCACTTGCATTTGAAGAATGGATTTATTAGGGATAATCAGCATGGCTTTATGCAGGGAGGTTTTATCTCACAAACTTGATTGAATTTTTTGAGGAAGTGACAAGAATGATTGATGAGGGTAAGGTAGTGGATATTGTCTACATGGACTTTACTAAAGAATTTGACAAGGTGCCTCTTGGTAGGCTGGTCTAGAAGATCAAATTGCATGGAATCCATGGTGAGTTGGCAAGTTGGATACAAAATTGGCTTGGTCACAGAAGACAGAGCGCATTTGTGGAGGGGTGTTTTTCTGACTGGAGGCCTGCGACCAGTGGTGTTCTGCAAGGATCAGTACTGGCACCACTGTTGTTTGTCATATTAAAAATGATTTTGTTGAAAATGTCGTTGTTCTGATTAGTAAGTTTGGAGATGACATGAAAATTGGTGGAGTTGTGAATGGTGAGGAAGGATATAGCAGGATATAGATCAGTTGGAAAGTTGGGCAGAGGAAATGGTAGATGGAGTTTAATCTGGACAAGAGTGAGGTGATGCATTTTGGGAGGTCAAATGCAAGAGGAAAGTGTACAGCAAATGGCTGGATCCTTAAGAACATTGATATACAGAGGGACCTTGGGATTGAAGTCCATAGCTCCCTGAAAGTGACAACACAAGTGGATAAGGTGGTAAAGAAGGCAAATGGCATGCTTGTCTTCATCAGCGAAGGCATTGCATATAACAGTTGGCAAGTCATGTGGCAATTTTATAAGAATTTACTTAGGTCACATTTGGAATATTGTTCTGGTGGCTGCACTATAGGAAGGATGTAGTGGCCTTGGAGAGGTTGCAAAAGAGGTTTACCATTTCTGAAGAAGGGTCTAGGCCCGAAACGTCAGCCTCCGTGCTCCTCTGATGCTGCTTGGCCTGCTGTGTTCATCCAACTCTACACCTTGTTATCTCGTTTACCAGGATATTGCCTGGATTGGAGTGTATCAGTTACAAGGAGAGGTTGCACAAACTTGGATTGTTTATGCTATAGTGTTAGAGGTTGAGGGACGACCTGATAGAAGTATATAAAATTATGAGAGGCGTGGATAGTCAGAATGTCTTTCCCAAGGTGGAAATATCAAACACTAGGGGGTGTAGGTTTAAGGTGAGAGGGGGAAAGTTTAAAGGAGATGTGCAAGGCAACCATTTTTAATCCAGAGGTTGGTAGGTGCCTGGAGCGTGCTGCCAGCGGAGAAGGTAGAAGCGATATGATAACAAAGTTTTTAAGGGGCATTTAGACACATGAACAGGCAGAGAATAGAGGTATGGACCATGGGAAAGATGGGATTAGTTTACTGCATTACAATCCCCTCCCCTTTCTTACTCTTTCCCTCGCACCCTGCTTCTATACTTTGGTAGAAACTTCGATACCCTGGAATATTCAGCGACCATTCCTGTCCTTCTTTCAGCCATATTTCAATAATTGCAACAATATCATAGTCCTACATGCTGATTAAATCTCTGAGTTCCTTTATTTCCATCAATTTCCCTAACAGCATTTCCCTGCTCATACTGATTTCTTTTATTTCCTCTGTCTCATTTGACCATGTGTTCCCCAACAGTTTTGGAACGTAATTTCTGTCTTCCTTTGTGAGTACAGAATCAAAATGTGTATGTAATTGGTCTACCATCTCTTTCATCCATGTTATAATTTCCTTGTTTCTGACAGTAAAGATATTTCTCTTTATTGATCAGTTTTTAGAAACATAGAAGATAGGAGCAGGAGCAGGAGGAGGCCATTCTGCCCTCCAAGCCTGCTGATCATCCAATTGAATAGCCTATTCCTGCTTTCTCTCCATAACCTTTGATCCCATTCGCCCCAAGTGCTGTATCGAGCCACCTTTTGAATACATTCAATGTTTTGGCATCAATTGCTTCCTGTGGTAACGAATTCCACAGGCTTACCACCCGTGGGTGAAGAAATATCTCCTCAACTCCGTCCTAAATGCTCTACCCCGAATCCTCATACTGTGACCCCTGGTTCTGGGCACACCCACCATCGGGAACATCCTCCCTGCATCTACCCTGTCTAGCCCTGTTAGAATTTTATAAGTCTCTATGAGATTCCCCCTCATTTGTCTGAAAACAATCCTAACCTAGTCAATCTCTCCTGGTATGTCAGTCCCACCATCCCCGGAATCAGCCTGGTAAACCTTCGCTGCACTCCCTTGAGAGCAAGAGCATCCTTCCTCAGAAAAGGAGACCAAAACTGCACATAACATTCTTGGTGTGGTCTCACCAAGGCCCTGTACAACCGCAACAACACATCCCTGCTTCTGCACTCAAAACCTCATAAAATGAAGGCCAACATACCATTTGCCTTCTTTACCACCTGCTGCACCTGCATGCGACTGGTGCACAAGGACACCCAGGTCTTGCTACACACTCCCCTCTCCCAATTTAAAGCCAGATAATAATCTGCCTTAGAGATAGTAGGAACTGCAGATGCTGGAGAATCCGAGACAACAAGGTGCAGGGCTGGATGAACACAGCAGGCCAAGCAGCATCATAGGAGCAGAGAGGCTGATGTTTCGGGCCTAGACCCTTCATCAGAAAAGGGGGAGGGGAAGGGGGTTTTGAAATAAATAGGGAGAGAGTGGGAGGCGGATAGAGGAGAGGACAGGTGGAGAGGAAACAAACAGGTCGAAGAGGCGGGGATGGAGCCAGTAAAGGTGAGTGTAGGTAGGGAGTTAGGAAGGGGATAGGTCAGTCCAGGGAGGACGGACAGGTCAAGGGGGCGGGATGAGGTTGGTCGGTAGGAGATGGAGGTGCGGCTTGAGGTGGGAGGAGGGGATAGGTGGGAGGAAGAACAGGTTAGGGAGGCGGGGACGAGCTGGACTGGTTTTGGGATGCGGTAGGGGGAGGGGAGATTTTGAAACTTGTGAAATCCACATTGATACCATTGGGCTGCAGGGTTCCCAAGCGGAATATGAGTTGCTGTTCCTGCAACCTTCGGGTGGCATCGTTGTGGCACTGCAGGAGGCCCAGGATGGACATGTCGTCTGAGGAATGGGAGGGGGAGTTGAAATGGTTCGCTTTATTCACATAACCAGAGAAGCCTGATTGAATGTTCTTATCAAGTTTACTCTCTAACTCTGTTTTCCCCTCTTAACCAATCTCTGTTCTCTGTTGCAATGGGACACTCTTCTACACTAGAGTCTGTTCTGCTTTTCATGGTTGACTTTTACTAATTCTCTCTAACCACTTTAGTTGCTTTCCCTTCATATCCTTGTCCAAAAATAACCATTCAACTTCAGTTTTGAAATTTTCATCTGGCCCCCAGCAACCAGAGCCCTTTGGGAAGACTGTCAGAAACATCTGTTCCTGTTAATCGAGATGCATTTGGTTCCACAACTAAAGGGTCTGGCTCCAATTTTAAGGTGGTGCCTCCTTGGTGTCCTCCTGGACACCTAGAAGAAATATTTTCTCTCTTTCCCCAATCAAATTATTGACTGATCTTAAAGACCTCAAATAGATCTTCCTTATAACTTCTATGCATGAGAGAGTACAAGGCTAGTTTATTCAGTCAACCAGTCCCCCTAATTTAATTTGTCAGCCTTCTTTCCATTCTGATGAGGAGCTTTTGTGGTGCACTGGTAGTGTTGCTGGATACTTATGGACTGTGGTGTTGAACAGTTAACTGTGTTTCTTTGTTTTCTTTACTTTTTAGGACAAAGGACTGTAATGTTTAACTTTTTAACTTTGTTTTCTTTATTTTTTTCTGCATTGTACCAAGATTCTGTATCTAGGATGGCGCTGTGAGTGGTGACTTTTAAACCTTTCACTGTACTGATGTGAGTACATGTGACAATAAACTTAATTTAATTCAAGCCAGAAAGCCCATGTCCCACTTGTCCCAGATTTGAGTCATAGCATTCTCTTCAAAATCACGATGTCCTTTCTAAGGTACAGTGAGCAATACTGAATATGGGTCCTCAGGTAGTGTTTCATCAGAGCTCTATTAATCTATTCACTTGCAACTCTGTCTATTCCAGTTCTCTTCAGGTGATGGGCATACTTAAAATCTCCCTTTTAATTATTATGCGTGGTGGTGAGTATGTGTGGTTGAGGTTATGGGGAAAAGTTGGGGTGGATGGTATGGTAACAGGTGGGGCTGTGGTCTGATTGTATTTGACTCTGATCTTTTCTTAGGAAAGATTATTTCCATTGATGCGAGCACCCTACGGGCCTCTGCAAGAGTGGGCTGGGAGGACCTGGTCAGGAAATGTATCTATGCTTTTTTCCAACCCCAGCAACGGGGGCCCTCGTATGCTAAACAGCTGCTCCAGGAAGGTAGGTAATCATTGTTTGTCCTCAACTACTGGACAGTGATCAGGAGCAAAAACCCTCGCTGATTCCCCTCCCCACTCCCACCCCAACACCAACCCCATTTAATCTATGGATCACTGGACAGTGATCAGGAGCAGGAATCCTGGCTGATTTCCCCTGGAAACCTTTCCTTTGAGAATTTGTCTGATTTTCTTTTGAAACTGCTTCCACCACCCTTTGAGTGAGCCAGCTTCAAATCACAGCAACTCTCTACTTAATTTCCCTTTTGCTATGTAACCTCTGATTCTTATGGTGGTTAGTTTCTACCTGTATTCTCTTGTCAGAGATCCTTTTGTCATTGAAAACAGTTTCTCCATACTTTATTTAATCTGTTCATCCACATCTCCTCTCAACTTTCATGGCCTATGTTTTTCAACCTCTTCATATTACTGAAACCTCTTCCCTCACCAATCCTTTGTTATTTCACCAAAGAGTGCCCCACTGTCATCATCCTTGGCATTACCGTTGACCAGAAACTCATCTGGACTCAGCATATAAACACAGATCAGAGGTTAGGAATAACTCACCTTATGACTCCCCAGAGTCTACAAGGCACAATACTCCCCAATTGCCTGGGTGAGTGCAGCCCCAACAACAGTCATGAAGCTTGACACCATCCAGGACAAAGCAGCCGCTTGATTGGCACCACATCCACAACATCCATTCCCTCCACCACAGATGTTCAGTAGCAGCAGTATGTACTAACACAAGATGGATTGCAGAAATTTATCAAAGGTCTTCCTCAGACATCACCTTCCAAACCATTGACTATTTCCATCTAGAAGGACAAGGGCAGCAGATATATAGAAATACCACCGCCTGCAAGTTCCCCTCTAAGCCACTCACCATCCTGATTTGAAAATAAAAACGCAGTTCCTTCACTGTCACCTGGTCAAAATCCTGGAATTCGTTCCCTAAAGAATGGAGTGCAGCAGTTTGAGAAGACAGCTTACCACCGCCTTCTCAAAGACAGCTAGGGGTGGGCAATAAGTGCTGGCCAGCCAGCGGCATCTGTGTACCACAAGTGAATAAAAAAATTCCATCAAGTTAGTTAAGCATAATTTGCCTTTCAGAATATAAAAACCAGGAGCAGGAATTCAGTCCCACGAGCCTGCTCCGCCATTCAATACAACTGTGGCTGATCGCATGTCAGCCTCAACTCCAAGATGATGAGAGGCATAGGTAGAGTGGATAGCCAGAGACTTTTTCCCAGGGTGGAAATGACTATTACAAGGGGGCATAATTTTAAGGTGATTGGAGGAAGGTATAGGGGAGAGGTAGGTTCTTTACACAGAGAGTGGTGGGTGCATGGAATGCGCTGCCAGCGGTGGTAGTGGAGTCTGATACATTAGGGACATTTAAGTGACTCTTGGATAGGCACATGGATGATAGTGAAATGTAGGGTCTGCAGGGTAGTTTGATCTTCGAGTAGGATAATAGGTTGGCACAATATCGTGGGCCGAAGGGCCTGTACTGTTCTGTGTTCTATGTTCCACTTTTCTTACAGCCCTCCATAACCCTTCATCCCGTTAGTAATTAAAAATCTATCTTGTCCTTCTGTTGATTCAGTGGGATGGTGACCACCGCATTCTGGGGCAGTGAATTCCATAGATTCATAACTCTTTGAAATAATTGATTCCTCCTCATCTCTGTTTTAAATCTGCTGCCCCTTAGGCTAAAACTATGACCTCTGGTTCTAGATTGCCCCACAAGGGAAAACATCCTCTCGATGTCTAGATAAATGATCCATTAACAGATCCATGCTGGCACTTTATTGTTATCAGCACACTTTTTTAAAATTCATTCATGGGATGAGGGTGTCGCTGGCTAGGCCAGCATTTATCGCCCATCCCAAAGGGCAGTTCAGAGTCAACCACATTGCTGTGGGTCCAGTGTCACATATAGGCCAGACCAAGTAAGGATGGCCATTTCCTTCCCTAAAGTGCATTGTGATCCAGATGGCTTTCTCTGATAATCAATAGCAGTTTCATGATCATCATTAGACTCTTAATTCCAGAATTTTATTGAAATCAAATTGCACCATCTGCCATGGCGGGATTCGAACCCAGATTACCAGAATATTACCTGTGTCTCTGGATTAACAGTCTAGCAATAATACACTAGGCCATTACCTCCCTGTTTTCAAGTTTTCCATTTTCCAAGTATCAATTTATTTTGTCTCAGATTAATGTCTGTAAAAGAAATTATGTTAAATTTCAGTTAGACTTCAGCTGGGGTGTGTGTCCAGTTCTAGGCATCGTAATTTAGGAAGGATGTGAACCCTTTGGAGGGATTGTTGAAAACAAGTTCTCAAGAACCAGTCCAAAGATGTGAAAGTTAGATGGATTGGTCATTTTAAATTGTCCTTAGTATTCGGGGATGTGTAGGTTAGATGCGTTAGCTATAGGAAATTCAGGGATGGGGTTAGGGGATGGTCTTCAGAAGGTTTGTCTGGACTTGTTAGGCTGAATGGCCTGCTTCCATACTGTGGGAATTCTATGATTCTACGATGTAAATCATTCCAGGGATAAGGAACTTCAGTTTTAAAGATAGATTGGAGAAGCTGGTACTTTTTACCCTTGGGAAGGAGAAATTCAAGAGAAGATTTTATAGAGGAGATAAAAACCCATGAGAGTCCAGACAGAGTAGTTAGGAACAAGCTGTTCGCATTGGTGGAAAGATGGAGAATGAGAGGGCACAGATTTAAAATGGTGACATGAGGAAAGCTTTCTCATGTAGCGTTTGGATCACGTGTGGAATTCACTGCCTGATAATGTGGTGTAGGCAGGTTCAGTTGAGGCATCCAGGAGGGTATTGGATGATTAACTGAAAAGGAAGATTATGCAGGATCACAGGCAGAAGGTGGGTAAGTGGCTCTTGGTGCATTACTCCTTTGGAGAACCAGCACAGACACAAGGGTACGAATGGCATCCTTTGACAGTGTAACCATTCTGTGAACTCCTCATGATTGATTTTTATCCCAAGGAATTCTCTACCAAATCTTCACTGACTGCAACATTAACAGCGTCCTCCTCTCTGGTGAAGATAACTGCAAAATATTGATTTACCTTTTGCTGAAACGCCCCAAAGAAATCGCCTTTCTGGTCCCTCACTGTAGCCACCCTTTCTTTAACAAATTCATTACGTTGTGTGTCGTCCAGACTGTGTATGTTCGGCAGTTTTCTTTCCTGAAAGGAATTAGTGAATGGGAAAGGTTTATATGATTTTTTTAAATTCATTCATGGCATGAGGGCATTTCTGGCTCGACCAGCATTTATTGTCCATCCCTAATTGTTTAAGAGTCACCCACATTGCCGTGGGTCTGGAGTCACAGGTAGGCCAGGCCAGGTAAGGATGGCAGTTTCTTTCCTAAAGAATCCTTAATTCCAGATTATTTCAGATGTTTTTTAATTATTGAATCCAAATTCCACCATCTGCCTTGGTTGGATTCAAACCTGGGTCCCCAGGACATTACCTAGGTCTCTGGATTAATAGTCTAGTGATAATATCATTAGGCCATCGTCTCCCCTCACTATGATAACCTTACATATGATATCAATTTTTGTCACCATTCTTTTACAAATGAATCAAGTTCTAAAAGGGTGTTGAAGGGATTCTGCCTGCAGTGCGAGCAATGTATCTCCATTATGTCATTCTGTGGTCTGTCCTGTGACAAGATTTGTGCTGTTATACTTCACGGGAGCAGAGAAGCATGCTGGAAATCAAGACCCACTATTTCAAGAGTCATCACAAAAATTCAGCATTTTATGGAAGCACGCAAAATTCCCCAATTTATCTGTATTTTAGATCCGGATTGACAGAACATAGGAACAGGAGTAAACCATTCAGCCCTTTCAGCCTGCTCCACACCTAATGAGATCATGGCCAATCTGTGGCTGAAATCCATATACCTGCCTTTGGCTCATGTCCCTTGAAAAATTGCTGAAAATTTTATCTGTCTCAGATTTAAAATTAATAACTGATCTAGCATGGACCAGGTTTCAGTAAAACATAGAACATTACAGCGCAGTACAGGCCCTTCGTCCCTCGAAGTTGCGCCAACCTGTGAAATTAATCTGAAGCCCATCTAACCTACACTATTCCATTATCATCCAAATGTTTATCCAATGACCATTTAAATGCCCTTAAAGTTGGCGAGTCTACTACTGTTGCAAGCAGGGCATTCCACGCCCTTACTACTCTCTGAGTAAAGAACCTACCTCTGACATCTGTCCTATATCTATCACCCCTCAATTTAAAGCTACGTCCCCTCGTGCTAGCCATCACCATCCGAGGAAAAAGGCTCCCACTGTCCACCCTATCTAATCCTCTGATCATCTTGTATGTCTCTATTAAGTCATCTCTTAACCTTCTTCTCTCTAATGAAAACAGCCTCAAGTCCCTCAGCCTTTCCTCATAAGACCTTCCCTCCATACTAGGCAACATCCTGGTAAATCTCCTCTGCACCCTTTCCAATGCTTTCACACCCTTCCTATAATGCGGCGACCAGAACTGTACGCAATACTCCAAGTGCGGCCGCACCAAAGTTTTGTATAGCTGCAACATGACCTCATGGCTCCGAAACTCAATCCCTCTACCGATAAAACCTAACACACCGTACGCCTTCTTAACAACCCTATCAACCTGGGTGGCAACTTTCAGGGATCTATGCACATGGACACCGAGATCTCTCTGCTCATCCACACTACCAAGAATCTTACCATTAGCCCAGTACTCTCTCTTCCTGTTACTCCTTCCAAAGTGAATCACTTTTCTGCATTAAACTCCATTTGCCACTCTCAGCCCAGCTCTGCAGCTTATCTATGTCCCTCTATAACCTGCAACATCCTTCCGCACTATCCACAACTCCACCGACTTTGGTGTCATCCGCAAATTTACTAACCCATCCTTCTATGTCCTCATCCAGGTCATTTATAAAAATGACAAACAGCAGTGGCCCCAAAACAGATCCTTGAGGTACACCACTAGTAACTGAACTCCAGGATGAACATTTCCCATCAACCACCACCCTCTGTCTTCTTACAGCTAGCCAATTTCTGATCCAAACTGCTAAATCACCCTCAATCCCACGCCTCCGTATTTTCTGCAATAGCCTACTGTGGGGAACCTTATCAAACGCTTTACTGAAATCCAAATACACCACATCAACCGCTTTACCCTCATCCACCTGTTTGGTCACCTTCTCAAAGAACTCAATAAGGTTTGTGAGGCATGACCTACCCTTCACAAAACTGTGTTGACTATCCCTAATCAAGTTATTCCTTTCTCGATGATTATAAATCCTATCTCTTATAATCCTTTCCAACACTTTACCCACAACCGAAGTAAGGCTCACTGGTCTATAATTACCAGGGTTGTCTCTACTCCCCTTCTTGAACAAGGGGGCAACATTTGTTAGTCTCCAGTCTTCTGGCACTATTCCTGTAGATAATGACGACATAAAGATCAAAGCCAAAGGCTCTGCAATCTCCTCCCTAGCTTTCCAGAAAATCCTCGGATAAATCCCATCCGGCCCAGGGGACTTACCTATTTTCACACTTTCCAGAATTGCTAACACCTCCTCCTTATGAACTTCAATCCCGTCTAGTCTAATAGCCTGTATCTCAGTATTCTCCTCGACAACATTGTCTTTTTCCTGTGTGAATACTGATGAAAAATATTCATTTAGCGCCTCTCCTATCTCTTCAGACTCCATGCACAACTTCCCACTACTGTCCTTGATGGCCCTAATCTTACTCTAGTCATTCTTTTATTCCTGACATACCTATAGAAAGCTTTAGGGTTTTCCTTGATCCTACCTGCTAAAGACTTCTCATGTCCCCTCCTGGCTCTTCTTAGCTCTCTTTAGGTCCTTCCTGGCTAACTTGTAACCCTCAAGCACCCTAACTGAGCCTCCACGCCTCATCTGAACTGGAATTACTGTTCATTACTGTTCAATAGATTCTAACTACAGGGAAACAATTTTGACATTTAATTCTACAAGTTAAAATCTAATCCGCTTCTAAAATCCCCCTACACACTCATACAGACACAAAAACTGGGTATTATGAGTGAAGGGAAAGCTTCATAAATTAGTTCAATGCTCCTTGTTCATAGATTTGCTTTTGGCTTGTCAAGATCTGCTGTTCCACGATCTTCCTTGTCTAGGGACTTTCACTGACTTGCAGGAGGCGAAGAATGATTTTGACATATGAAGTCTGTGGATTATTGGTTAAAAGCCACAAATTACAGTAACTGATAAAGGGAGATAAACCAGCTTTCTTCAGGCTTGAGATGTCTTTCCTGCAGAGAAAAGAACTATTCACTCTATACATTAATGGTCTGGTGAAGGAACTGAGGGCATTGTTGCTAAATTTACCGATGACACAAAGACAGGTGGAAGGGCGTGTAGTTTGAGGAAGCGGGAGGTGGCAGAATGACTTGGACAGGCTAGGAGAGTAAGCAAAGAAGTGGTAAATGGAATACAATGTGGCAAAGCGTGAGGTTGTATGCCTTGGTAAGAAGAATAGAGGTGTTGACTATTTTCAAAGCAGGGAAAGGCCTCAGAAATATGAAGTGCAAAGGGTCTTGGGAGTCCTAGTTCAGGATTCTTAAGGTTAACATGCAGTTGGCAGCTAGAAAGGTAAATGCAATGTTAGCATTTATTTTAAGGAGGCTAGAAAACAAGAGCAGAGATGTACTGCTGAAGCTGTATAAGGCTCTGGTCAGACAGCATTTGGAATATTGTGAGTAGTTTTGGGCCCCGTATCTAAGGAAAGATAGCATAGAATAGCAATTTCTTGTCATTTGCATTTATGAAAATACAGTGAGATGTGTATAGGTCGCCACAATTCAGCCCCTTTTTAATTACAGAAATTACAAAAAGGAATAATTGAGACAAAGTTACGACA
The DNA here is from genome assembly GCF_021869965.1 of Rhincodon typus. NCBI lineage: Eukaryota > Metazoa > Chordata > Chondrichthyes > Orectolobiformes > Rhincodontidae > Rhincodon > Rhincodon typus. The sequence goes on from NC_063340.1 coordinate 92,077,034, forward strand.
AAGTTCATGTTTTTTCCCCTCCATGGCTCCTGGGTTTATGGAGTGGCTACAGGATGCTACCGGCAAAGCTGTCCCCGAGACTACCAAAGCAAGGATTTCTGGACTGGACGCCCCACACTGCCTCTGCCGAAAAGCTGACACGAAAGCCACTGTGTCGCCTCCATAGCAAGGAGGGACAGACCGGACCCACAAAGTCACCAAGGCTGAAGCTGTTGCTCAAACCGTCGCCACCTCAGTTACTGCCCAAAGCCACTACCACAGCCTCATGCCACAGCCATGAGGAATGAACCATGTCCCTACCACTATAGCCCACCATTGAAACCACTGCCCAGGAGGAGCGGACCACACCCACTGACAATGAAGTTTTTGATAAAGCCGCAGCCACAACGGCCATGAGGAATGGACATCCAGAGCCACCGTGTTGCCACCGTTGCTGCAGGACCTCGCAACTGCCTTTCTCCACTGAAGCCGCAGAAAAGAAGGAAAGGGGAGCTTTGATATAAGAGAGAAATGAAGAAGCAAAACAAAAAAGAAGCAAAACAAAAAAAAAAGCAAAGAAGAATGCAGCCAGCTAGGGGAGTGGGTGCGTACAGGCAAAGGGCCCAAACACTTCCTACCTTGCCATGCTGCCATCTTGAAAGATGTGCTGGTGTTGGAGGCGGTCCAGAGGAGGTTTACAAGAATGATCATGGGGCTGAAAGACTTGTCCTATGAGGAATGGTTGAGGACTCTAAGTCAGTACTTGATGGAGTTTAGAAGGATGAAGGGGGGCAGATTTGATTGAAACTTACAGAATACTAAGAGGCCCGGATAGAGTGGATGTGGAGAAGATGTTTCCACTGGTAGGAGAGACTAGGACCTGAGGACGTAGCCTCAGGGTAAAAGGATGACCCTTTAGAACTAAGCTGAAGGGGAATTTTTTCAGCCAGAGAGTTGTGAATCTGTGGAACTCATTACCACAGAAGTCATTGAGTTTATTTAAGACAGAGTTAGATAGTCCTTGATTAGTAAGGGGATTGAGAGTTACGGAAAGAAGGCAGGAGAATGGGATTGAGAAACATATCAGCCATGATTGAATGGCTGAGCAGAATCGATGGGCAAAATGGCCTAAATCTGCTCCTTTACCTTGTGGTCTTAAAGGACGTTGTTAATTCTGCTTTCTCTCCACAATTGCTGCCAGACTTGTGGCGTTTTTCCAGCATTTTCTGTTTTTGTTGCAGATTTCCAGCATCCACAGTCCTTTGGTTTACAATTGTGTCAGTAATCTGCTTTGAAGAAGTGCAGTAACTCCTTCCTCAATGCCTGCAAGTTCCCCTCCGAGCCATTCACCATCTGACTTGCAAATACGTCACCATTCCACCAGTGTCATTGGGTCAAAATCCTGCAACTCCCTACCTAATGACATGGTGAGTCTGCATACAACACATGGTCTGAGCGGTTCAAGAAGGCAGCTCACCACCATCCTCTCAAGGGAAATTAGGATTGGGCAAGAAATGCTGGCCTAGCCAGCGACACCCAATTTCCATGGGTGAATTTAAAAAAAGAAATTCTTGGTTTTTAAAACAGTCCTTTTACCATTTCAGTCCGCACTGATAAATTGCAAAGAAATGAAAAGGTACGGTCTTTACAGTGGTTGTTTCATGTTTCTGGTTCTGATACTTCGTTTTAATTCCTCCACAGTCCTGAGAAATGGGACAGCAGTGAGTGGGTTTTACCAATTCTCTCTGAGTGATGGGACAGTCCTGGGAGCTCGGACGAAGTGTAAGCTGTGTTACCCTGCCAACGTGGACACCTCACCCATCATTATAAGCATGTACAGCATATACAGGTGGGCAGTGTGCTTGTTACCTTTCCTACACAGACTTGCGACTCAAGGGCAAGGGACAAACTGAGGATATAGCTGTGGGGATGAGGGAAGGTAAGCAGAATGGATGGGGTGGTGGTATCTGCTGTGTGAATTGCCACCTGTATTTTCTAGGTGTGCAGGTTCTTTAGGGACTTACCTACATTAATGTGTGGAGGATAGCCATCATCTGGTCTAACAGGAAGAGTCTTAAAGAGTGAACAAGGTGTACTTTATTGATCTCTGCAACTATTTACAGGTTGTAAGATGGTCTTTATATTATCACAGAGACTGTTGGGAAGACCCAGCCTGAGGTCTGTCCCCCATAAAATCCTGTTCTACTCTGTCACCAAGTCCTTCTGACATCATCACAGTGGATAGTGCTTACTGCACTCAATCAAGTTTTAACGCTTTCAGACCCACATCAAACATCAGTGTCGAGGAGGAACCGACTGGAGTGGTGTCTGTGTGAGGGGTTAGAGAAGGATAGGGAACAGACTGGGCATCATGGGAATAGACGTGTATTTATTAACAAAGTAGTTGATGGGATAGAAAGCCACATCTTGAAGTATGCCAAAGACAAATAAATGGGAATGGACAGAATGAAGATAAGTCGACTTCCTTGTCATTCACTTTAGACAGAAATGATAGAACAGGATACATTCTAAACAGCGAGAAGCTAGAAACAGTGGAAGTCCAAAGAGTTGGCCAGATACATTGACCATTAAAATGTAATGAATAAATTCAGAAAATAATGGAATGCTGGCTATTCTATTTCAAGGACTGAAATGAAAAGGGGTATGTTTCATTTATACAAAGCCCTGCTTAGACCATACCTGGAGTTGGGCAGCACACCTTAGGAAGGAGACCTGAGGGTGGGAGGTGGTCATGTAGATTTACCAGAATGATACTTAATGACCAGTACTTTCCAACGTTCTGTCTGTTTTTTCTGTCTTTATGACCTTATCTTCGACAAACTGGTTTGCACATGCTTTTCCTCTTGCTTTGGCTCACTCTCTGCCTATCTCACATACCCTGTGCCCCATCTTGTGCAGTCTCAGTTTCTGCCTCTGCCTAACTTTGTTCTCACTGCTGCTGTCTCTCTCTCTGCTGCAGTGTTGCCATCTGCCTGACTTGCACTTGCTCTGCCTCTCATTTTCTGCCATGTCCCTCTCCCTCTTTCTCACTATTTCAATGCCCCCCCACCCCTGTCTTAATGGTGGGTTTGAGATGGAATGCATTTGCTGTGGAATTGTTGACAATGTGCTTCTCTCCCTAGGAATCAGAACCTGGTCACTTCTCAGCAAAACCTCGACTCTGGGTCTTCGTTAACACACGCAGAGAGCACCACTGTCAAGTCAACGCTGGTGTCTCCCTCCCAAAGCACAAACAGCAGCATTTCTGAACTGGATTTCAACTTGCCACCTGGCTCCCGCCTAGACATCAATGGTGCCAGCAATCCCTCGAACCTGAGCTTCTTGTCTGGAGTGCAAGTGGGAGCTTCTGGTCCTGTGAATCAGGACTCATCAATTTCTCAGAGCGCCAACCACAGCAGTACAGGGATTACCCCACCAGCACCAGGCTTTATATCACCCAGAGCACTGGGCAGTTCCAGGAAGTCTTTTCCCCTGAGTGCAGCTCATGTCCCATCAGCAGCTAGGCTCCCCTACCCTAACTCCAATCGCAATGCCTACCCTTGCCCTTATCCCAGTTCTAACTCTAATCCAAATCCCAACTCCAGTCTGCCCCTTCAGTCTCTCCAGGTGCTGAGTGAGGGCGACAGGGTGCCTGTAAGTTACTCTGGCACTTCAAGTGCACAGTGTGCACCAGTGTATCAGTCATTGCCCACTGAGATTGAAGTGGCAGCAATGGACTCCAAGACACTGCTCCCAGGGAAGGCTGGGGACAACCTGAGCTTTGAACACTTGGGGAACAGCTCAGCACCTGCATGTGTGAGTGAGAGGCCAACTGACACTGACAGCAAAACTCTTCAGGACAAAAACAATGCTAAACTGGTGGAGCTGTTGACCAGCAGCCAGGAACAAACCAGACCATGTGAGCTTGACACAGGGAGCAAGGGTAACGTCTCTGTTCCCACAACCAGTGCTCCGTGCCACACGTTACACACCAGCTCCTTGACAGAACGCCACAAGATCCTACACCGCCTTCTGCAGCAGGAGGGAACTCCCTCTGACATCCCAACACTGCTGCATCCTCAAGACAGAAAAGAGGTTGCTCGGTGTGGCCAGGAAGGAGAAGGGCCCAGGAGAAAGGATGTGAAGGATCACCAGTTGCTGCGCTACCTGCTGGACAAGGATGAGCCGACAACTCCCGGCCTCAGTCTGGATGACGTGACACTGAAGTCAGAGCGCCCAAGTGGTTTTGGAGACTGCAGTATTGGCCTCAACAAAGGCCTTCAGGACAAGCTGGAGCAGGCGAGCTGGGAATGGGGGCGAGTGGCGCTGGTGGTGGGACGAGGGTGGCTATGGGATTTGTGGCCTGGTGATGGGCTTGCTGCAAGAGTGAAGGGCGTGTGAAGAGTTCCAATTGGAGTTGAGGTTTTACAGGGAGGAGGTGGTTAGACAAGAGGTTAAAGCCAGAGTCAGCAACTTGAGGACAGCTAATTGGTAAATGGAAGAGCAAACAAGTAAGGTGTTGTACTCAGGAGACATAGTGGTGGAATAAACAGGCAGGATGACTATATTTTAGTGCGGAGTTTGAGTACTTCATTTTGATAGGAAGATTGAGGAGAGGAAATATAAGATATAGGAGCAGAATTAGCCCATTCGGCCCCTTGAGTCTATTCCACCGTTTAATCGTTGGCTGCTTTTCTCTTGCCTTCTCCCTCACTTATCAAGAATGAACTAAATAGTGCACTTTGAAACAGCTGTAGGAACAGAGACCTGAGGGTATATGGTCACAAATCTTTGAATGTGGCAAAACAAATTGAGAACGCTGTTAAAAGCATACGGTATCCTTGCCTTTATAAACAGAGGCATAGAGCAAAAAGCAAGGAAGCTATGATGACCCTTTTCAAGACACTGATTAAGCCACAGCTGAATGGTCCTGCCCAGGGATCTAGACTGGAGCCTTCAAGAGCTGTCACAGGAACAATGATTAAATTGCTATCTGGTGAGCTATTTGATTCTATGGTAAGGCTAATGGAATGCTGGCCTTTATCTCAGGTGGCCTGGAAGACATAGAAGAAGGAATTATGTTTCTTTGCAAGCTTGATCATACCCTGTCTGAAGCATTATATTCAGTTTGAGTGTACATGGCTTATTTGCATCTCTCAGTTTGTTTCTTTACACTTGCAATGTTTGTGCAACAAAAGCTTTGTAATCTCAGTTTTGTAATTTTGGATTGATGCCCAGCTTCCAAAGTGTTTTTGGGGAGGGAATTCAGCATTTCCACTTTGTCCAAATACCCAGAATTCAATGCAGTACCACATATATGTCCAACCAGAATTCTTGGAGCCTTAGCAGAACTTGTGCTTGCCCTTTATGTAAAAGTCTCGTTAATCATGCTTTTATACCTGTCCATGTGGTTTAGAGACATCTAGGAATCTTTTGGCCTTGGAAGAAGTGCAACATGCAATCACCACAGTGATGCCAGGACTAAAAGTGTTAAATCATGAAGAAAATTTATTAGTGCCTACAATTCAATGTTTGAATGGCTACTCCTGTTCCTAATTCTGTTTTTGAGCCTTATCCACCATTTGATAAGATCACAGCAGATTTGGTTTAGGGCTCAATTCCACTTTCTTGTCTGAACTCTTGAAACTCTTGAATTCCTTGTCTATTGAAAATCTAACTCTTCTTTGAATAACTGCTTTCTGGGGAAAAGACTGTCACAACTAATGGCCCTTGAGTTTTCAAATGTGATTGAATTGCTTTGTTTAAGATGATAAAGGAAATCAATAGTGTTGATAGCAAGAAATGATTCCCTTTGAAGGAGGAATCAGAATTTGGGAGCAAATGATCTTAAAATTACAACTGGCACATTTCAGGGTGATGTTAGAAACTGGTATTTTTAATTCAGTCATGGGATGTGAGTGTCGCTGGCTGGGCCAGCATTTATTGCCCATCCCTAGTTGCCCTGGAGAAGGTGATGGTGAGTTGCCTTCTTGAACTGCTGCAGTCCCTGTCCCGTAGGTAGCTTTGCCCATGAAGAGTAAGTGACACATTTTGATAAGAAGAAGACGAGGAGAGTGATTATAGTTAAATGACATTATTTGAAAAGGAATGCATGAAGAGAGGGACTTGGCAATGAACAAATCTGTCAAGGTATCAAGATAAGTTAATAAAGCGGATGGATCCTGGGATTTGTATTTCAAGACATCAGAGTATCTACTAAACCTTTATAAAAGAATAGATGGGCCCCAGCTGCAATATTATTTTCAATTTTAGGTATTAGATTTTAGGAAGGATGTTAAGGCTTTGGATAGGGTGTGGAGGAGGCTTTAGTAGAATGGTTCCAGTGTGAGGCATTACAGTTGCACAGTTAGAGTGGAAAAGTTTTGATATTCTAGTGAAAACTAAGAATTTGAGAAAGGTGTTTCAAATCATGGAGGGTTTAGAATAAACGAAAAGAAACTGTTTACATTGGGCAAAAGATTGATAACTAGATACACAGATTTAAAAGCAAAATATTGCAGCTGCGTGAAATCTGAAATAAAAAGACAAGAGAGAATGCTAGAGAATTAGCAGGTTTGGCAGCAACTGTTAACATTTCAAATCTAACTATGACTCTCGCTGGAAGGGAAATGAAGATTTTTTTTTTGTTTAGGTTAAAAACCACAAAGAACTGTGGATAGTAGAAATCAAACAAAATCAGAAATTGCTGAAAAATCCAACAGGGTTTTGCAGCATTTGTGGAGGGAAAGTAGAGTTAACGTTTTGGGTTTAGTGAGAGAGGGAGCAGGTGAATGGACAAATGTTACATCTTCTGCGATTGCATGGGAACGTGCTGTGGTGGGGTGAGGAAGTATTAGAAGTGATGGCAGAGTGAACCAGGATGTTACCAAAGAAAATGTCCCTGTGGAATACTGACGGTGAAGTGAGGAGATGATGTGTTTGGTAGTACCATCCTGCTGGAAGTGGAGGAAAAAGCGGAGGGTGATCTTTTCAATACAGAGATGAGTGGGAAAGAAGGGAAACAAAGGGAACCGTACAGTTGTTCTGGGAAGGAGTGAGGGCAGAGGGTTGAGGATAATAAGGGCAATAGGAGTATACTCGAGGGAAATCAGGAGGGCAAAATGGGGACATGAGGAAGCTTTCGCAAATAGTGCTAAAGAGAATGCAAAGAGATTCTACGAATACATTGAGGGCAAAAGAGTAACTAGGGAGACAATAGGGCCCTTTAAAGATCAACAAGGCTGTCTATGTGTAGAACTGCAGGAGATGGGCGAGGTACTAAATAAGTATATTGCGCCAGTATTTGGTGTGGAGAAGGATATGGAAGATAGAGAACTTGGAAAAAGAAATTGTGATATCCTGAAAAGTATCCTTATTACAGAGGAGGAGGGACTGGATGTCTTAAAACACATAAAGGTGGATAAATCCCCAGGACCTGATCAGGTGTATGCCAGAACTCAGTGGGAAGCGAAGGAAGTGCTTGCTGGGCCCCTAGCTGAGATATTTGTATCATAGATAGCCATGGACGAGGTGCCAGAAGACTGGAGGCTGGCTAGTGTGGTGCCGTTATTTAACTAAGGTGGTAAGGAAAAGCCAGGAAACTATAGACCAGTGAGCCTGACATCAGTGGTGGGCAAGTTATTGGAGGGGATTCTGAGGGACAGGGTCTACATATATTTGGAAATGCAAGGACTGATTAGGGATAGTCAGCATGGTTCTATGCATGGGAAATTGTGTTTCACTAATTTGATTGACTTTTTTGAACGAGTGACAAAGAAGGTTGATGAAGGCAGAGCAGTGGATGTTGTCTGTATGGACTTCAGCAAGGTGTTCAACAAGGTTCAGCATTATAGACTGGAACAAAAAACAAAGTTGCTGGAAAAGCTAAGCAGTTCTGGCAGCATCTGTGAAAGAAATAACGGAGTTAATGTTTCGGGTCCGGTGACCCTTCCTCAGAACTCAGTCCTGAGGAAGGGTCACCGGACCTGAAACGTTAACTCTGTTTTTTCCTTCACAGATGCTGCCAGACCTGCTGAGCTTTTCCAGCAACTTTGTTTTTTTGTTCCTGATTTACAGCATCTGCAGTTCTTTTGGTTTTTATTCAGCATTGTAGATTGTTTTGTAAAGTTATATCACGTGGAGTCCAGGGAGTGGTAGTCATTTCAAGACAAAATTGGCTTGAAGTAGGAGACAGGGTGGTGGTGGAGGGCTGTTTTTCAGACTGGAGGTCTGTGATCAGCAGTGTGCTGCAAGGATTGGTGCTGGGTCCACTGCCCTTTGTCATTTATACAAATGATTAGGATATGAATATAGGAGGAATGGTTAGTAAGTTTGCAGATGACACCAAAATTGATGGTTCAGTGGACAGTGAAGAAGGTTGTCTAAGAGTACAATGGGACCTTGATCAAATGGGCAGAGTACTGGCAGATGGAGTTTAATTTAGATAGCTATGAGGTGTCGCATTTTGGAAAGGCAAACCAGGGCAGGTCTTATACAGTCAATGGTAGGGTCCTGGGAAATGTTGCCAAACAAGACACCTAAGGGTGCAGGTCATAGTTCCTTAAAGGTAGAGTAACAGGTAGACAGGATAGTGAAGAAGGTTGGTACACTTGCTTTTTTTTGTCAGTGCATTGAGTATAGAAGTTGGGAGGTCATGTTGTGGCTATACAGGGCATTGGTTAGGCCGTTGTTGGAATATTGCATTCAATTCTGGTCTCCCTACTATAGGAAATATGTTGTTAAACTTGAAAGGGTTCAGAAAAAATTTACAAACATGTTGTCAGGGTTGGAAGTTTGAGCTATAGGGAGAGGCTGGATAGGCTGGGGCTATTTTCCTCGGAGCATCGGAGGCTGAGGGCTGACCTTATAGAGGTTTATAAAATCATGAGGGGGATGGATAGGATGAATAGCTAAGGTCTTTTTCCCAAGGTAGGGGAGTCCAAAGCTAGAGGGCATAGGTTTAAGGTGAGATGGGAAAGATATAAAAGAGACATAAGAGGCAACTTTTTCATGCGGAGGGTGGTGTATGTATGGAATGCGCTGCCAGAGGAAGTGGTGGAGGCTGGCACAATTACAACATTTAAAAGGCATCTGGATGGGTATATGAATAGGAAAGGTTTAGAGGGATATGGGCCAAAGACCGGCAAATGGGACTAGGTTAATTTAGGATATCTGGTCGGCGTGGACGGGTTGGGCCGAAGGATCTGTTTCCATGTGGTACAACTGTATGACTCTAAGTGCAGGATTGGGATCATACACAGCTGAGGCCCTTGTCAAACGTGGCAGGGGGAGGCAGAAATCCTTGTTTGAGGAAAAAGGAGGACATATTGGAGACAGCCCAGTGAAAGATGGCATCATTGGAACAGATGCAACAGAGACAGAGAAACCTGGAGATTGGAATGGAGTCCCTACAGAAAATAGGTTGTGAGAAAACTGTGGGAGTCGGTGGGCTTGTAATAGGTATTGGTGTACAGCCTATCCTCAGAAATTGGAACAGTGAAATCATGGAAATGAAGGGAAGAGTCAGACATGGACCAAGTGAAAGTGAGAGAAGGTTAGAAGTAGGAAGCGAAACTTGAATTTTTCCAATTCCACATCAGAGTGGGAAGAAGCACTGAAGGCAATATGGATGTATTGGAGTAGTAATTGTGTGTGTGGGTGCTGGAGTAGGACTGGAATAAGGAATTTTCCACATGTCCAACAAAGAGATAGGCATAGCTCGGACCCATGTGGTTGGCCACAGCCACAGCTTTGAACTGGAGAAAGCAAGATGAGTTAATGGAAAGTCTGTTCAGAGTGAGAACAACTTCAGTCAGGTGAAGGAGGGTGGTGGAAGGGGCTTGTTCAGGCCTCTTTTTGAGGGAAGAAGCAGAAAGCCTTCACGCTATCCTGATACGGGGTAGATGTGGAGGAAGATTGCACATCCATGGTGAAGGTGAGGCTTTTACACCAGAAAATTGGAAATGATGCAACTGCATAAAGCATTGGAAAGAATCACCGATGTAAGTGGGAATAGACTGAACATGGGTGGAAAAAAAAAGTTATGAAGAAATGAGGTCACTGGGGTATGTACAGGCTAAAACAGTGGGTCTGCCAGGGCTGCCCTGTTTTTGGATTTTGGGAAGGAGTTAGCGAGCTGTACAGGCCTGGGGTCTATGAGATGGGAAGCTGTGGAAGAGAGATCGCAAGAGAAGATGAGGTCAGTCATAGTCCTGGAAACAATTGCTTTGCAGAACACCTCCACTCTGTGCACAAGAATGACCCTGACCTTTCAGTTGCTTGCCGTTTCAGTAAATCATTTTGTTGCCATGCTAACATTTCCCTTCTGGTCCTGCTGCAGTTGTTCCAATGAAGCTGAATGCAAACTGGAGAAACACCACCTCATTTTCTACTTAGGCATTTTACAGCCTCTAGAACTCAACATGAAATTAAACAACTTCAGAGCATGACCTCTGTCCAACAATTGATTACATTCCACAACCCCACCTCGGTCATATCTAATTTGTGACTTCTTGACTTTGCTCTTAGCAGAGCTGACCCATTTTTCCTTTTCTAAACTATCTCCAATGATGCTGTCAGACCTACTATTTTCTCCAGCACTTTGTTTTCATTTCACAAATTTGAAGTATTGACTCTGATCCTTTCGGTTGCTGGAGGAATGAGATGTGCAAAGCAGAAAGTGAAGCATGAAAAGCTATATTTCTCTTTGTTAGCGATTGACCTGAAGAAGTACCTTACAAAATCTTTACAGCTCAGGAACAGGCCTTTTGGCCCAACAGATCAGTTCTGCTACGCTCCTCACGAGCAGTGTCCCAACTTATTTAATTAAAGAGAAAGAGGGGGGTACTGGTGGTGGTTTAACCTGAGGGTCACCACGCCTCAGGAGAGGGGAGAGGTTGAGAAGGAAGGTCCTTCATGGTGACCTCACTAAACCTATCAGCAAAACCTTGTTTTCCTTTCTCCTGCTTGTGTTGTAAAGGCATAATGAAATCAAATGGTTTATCAGAGCTTTTCGCCTGCTGGAGGTGCTGTCTTTAGACGTGTATAAAATACTGAGGTGATTGCTGGCTGCTCTAATGGAATGAGATGTACTTTAAACCCCTGCCATCTTCTTCAGTTCACAGACCTTGATCAGATGTTACCCACCTTGGAGGAAGCAGCCCAATTGCGGAGCAACTGCCAGCCCAATGCAGCTAATAACAGCCTGACATCTAGAGGTGGGAGGAAGGCGCAGCTCTTGGACCCACTTCACTCCAACAGCGTCACAAGGACACTTCAGCGCCTCAAGGGTATGTCACCATTGCCGTTCTCCTGCTCACTCAAATCCTCAACTTTGATTCTCCCCTCACCCCCCCATCCCCAACCCCAGCACCGACACGACTCTATCGGTCCCCTTCCTTGTTTTCCAAACTTCTTTGTTTCAATAGGGGAGAAGTTTTGGATTGGAAAAAATGTGGCTTGTTTTAATAGCCTCTCTACTTTTTATAAATCTTTGTGTCTAAAACTCATGTATTGTCTGTGATCGATTGCTCTTTTGTTAAACTAAGTTTATTTCCTTGTTGTAAGGTTTACCGGAGCTGGACTCAGGGCTCAGGGGCCAGCAGTTTTCAGTGCCGAGGACAGAAGACCAGCAGTCCTGGAGCAACACAAGCAGGACAGGCAGGAATGAGGATGGGTGAGCAGAGATAGTCAACCTGGAACAATATTCGGGGAGCACCAGCAGTGAAGGTTATAGCAGGGAGGCTGAAATAGCAAACTGAGGACAGAGGGAGATTTGTAGTGCTGCTGTTTTGGCAAAAGTGAATGCCTTTGAATATTTCACTCAGAGATAGTTAAGAACTGCTGATGCTGGAGTCAGAGATAACACTGTGTGGAGCTGGAGGAACACAGCAGGCCAGGCAGCATCAGAGGAGCAGGAAAGTTGAGATTTCCGGTCAGGACAAAACCCTCCCTCTCTTCCCCACCTCCTTGACCTGACACAACCATCTTCTCTCCCATCTATTTGCTCCTCCCACCTCACTGACCAATCCCCACTACTGCATACCTGCACTCACCTATCGCCATCCCACCTACGTTCCCTAGCCCCACCCCTCCTCTCTCTCTTTATTTCGGAGCTCCCTTCCCCCTCTCCCATTTCTGAAGAAGAGTCCTGACCTGAAACATCAACTTTCCTGCTCCTTTAATGCTGCCTGGCCTGCTGTGTTCCTCCAGCTCCACACTGTGTTATCTCTGACTCCAACATCAGCAGTTCTCACTGTCTCTGACTGAGTTATAACCTCACTGCGCAGCCTCTTCTCAGGATGCCCACTTTGAAGAAGTTATTCTGCTCCCTCTGGAAAGACCTCAGTGGATCTCTCTCCCACTGCAACCCTCTGGTAATCTCTTTGGCCCTGAAACTGTTCGACCATATACTGAAGCAAACCAGGTACTACAACACATTGCCTTTCTCAGTACCTGCCTACAGAACTGGATCATCCCCAAATAGCCCCATTTCTAAAGAAGGGTCCAGACCCGAAATGTTAACTTTCCTGCTCCTCTGATGCTGCCTGGCCTGCTGTGCTCCTCCAGCTCAACACTGTGTTATCTCTGACTTTGAATATTTAACGCATTTTTTGTATGATGAGGGAGTACTTTAATTGAAAGTTGTTGAATCTCCTAGAGACAGGATGGTCCTGAGCTCTTTCCTTGCTCTGTCTGATTACTGTTTTGAACTTGGATAACTGTAGCAGTGGAAGCTAAACTTGAGGTCCCTTGGCTGAGGAGAGGTAAATCAATGGGTACCCTGGTAAGAAATGTTGGCTTAGCTAGTGATGTCAACATTTCCATGAGCAAATTTAAAAAAAAAAATCCTCCTCCCTGTTCTTCAGACGGTGAGTTTGTGTGTTTGGCCATCTGCTGTGAAGCTCCCTATACACATGTTCCTTCTAATGGAGTTAGTGGATACTTGCTGCTGTGACAGTGTGTCAGGCTCTCAATGAGTGTGTCCCAGCAAGAGAGGGAGGCGATGGCCTAGCGGTATCATTACTATATCATTCATCCAGATAATGTTCTGAGGAGCAAAAACAAATTGCTGGAGAAACTGAGTAGTTCTTGCAGCATCTGTGGAGAGAAAACAGTTAATGTATTGAGTCCAGTGACCCTTCTTCAGGATGGTCACTGGGGACCCGGATTCAAATCTCATCATGGCAGATGGTTGAGTTTGAATTCAATAAAAAAAATCTGGAAACTGCTGTCCTTGCCTGCTCTGGCCTAGATGTGACTCCAGACCCACAGCAATGTGATTGATTATTAACTGTGCTCTTGGCAAATAGAGATTGGCAGTAAATGCTGGCCTGGCCAGCAACACCCTAATCTAGTGAATAACTAAAGAAAATTGACTAAATGACATGACATGTGGTTTATGGTGATTGACTTGCTGAGATTCCAGATCTTGGCCATTTTAAAACTCTTCAGCTCTGGTAACATGAGAACCTAGCAATACCTGGCTCTCATGTTACCCCGTTTGTCAAATTGAGCTGCATGTTGCAGTGTAATCACACTAACAGGCACTCCTGTTGCTTTCTTAGCTCTGGCTTCAGCTCCCAAATGGATGAGCTGTTGTGTCCCCCAACAAGCACCGAAGGACGGAATGATGAGAAAGCACTCCTCGACCAACTTGTGTCATTTCTCAGCGCCAAAGATGAAGTGGAGCTCGTGGAAATTGACAAGGCTCTTGGAATCGACAAAATCATACAGGCAAGTCAATCACTCAAATAAAATCAAAGTGCTGGAGAAACTCAGCTGGTCTGGCAGCATCTGTGGAACAGAGTTCATGTTTCTTTCGAGTTGAGGAAGCTTTACTCCGTATTTAACCCTATGCATGACCTGTCCTGGGAGTGTTTGATGGAAACTCCAAGCTGTACCTGGCCTAGAGAAAAACATGGAAGTACACCACAGGAACAGGCTTTTCAGCCCACCATGTCGGTGCCAAAAATGATGCCATTCCAAACTAATCCTATCTGTCTGTATGTGGTCCATATCCTTCTATTCCCTGCCTGTTCATGTGTCTGCCTAAAAGTTTTTAAAATGTTGCTATCTTATCTGCTTTTATCATCTCCCCTGGCAGCACGTTCCAGGCACCTACCGCCCTCTGTAAATTTAAAAAAAAACTTTCCTCGCACATCTCCTTTAAACTTCTCCCCTTTCGCCTTAAACCTATGCCCCATATATTTGATACTTCCAACCTGGGAAAAAGATTCCGACTAACCACCTTATCCGTGCCTCATCATTTTTTTTTTTAACTTCTATCAGGTCGCTCCTCAGCATCTGATGCTCTAGTGAAAACAATCCAAGTTTGTCCAACCTCTCCTTATAGCTAATAGCCTCTAATCTAGGCAACATCCGAGTAAACCTCTTTTGCATCCTCTCCAAAGCCTACACAACCTTCCTATAGTGTGATGACCAGAATAACACACAGTACTCCAAATATGGCCTAACCAAAGTCTTATTCAGCTGCAAACTTTTATACTCAGTGCCCCGACCAATGAAGGCAAGTCTGCTGTATGCCTTCTTTCTTGCCTTTTCCACTCGTTTTGACACTTTCAGGGAGCTATAGACTTGTATCCCATAATCCCTCTGCATATCAATGCTCTTAAGGGTCGTAGGAGTGTTTGATGAAGGCAGCGTAGAGGATTCTTTATTTTTGGTTTAAAAGAGAGTGCTGTACTCTGTGTGTAATCATGTGCTGTACCTGTCCAGGGAGTGTTTGATGGTGACAGTGTCGAGTATGCTTTACTTGTAGTGTTAAAGAGTAATGGGACCCTTAACTCTCTATCTAATGCAGTGCTGTCCCTGTCATTGGTGTGTTTATTGGGGGACAGTGTACAGGGAGCTTTATTTTCAATTTAAAGGAGTTGAGGAAGGTTTATTCTGTATCTAACCCTGTGCTACCCATGCCCTGGGAGCATATGATGGGGACATTGTAGATGAGCTTTAACTCCAGCTTAAAAGAGTAGAGGAAGCTTTATTTCTGTATTTAACCCTGTGCTGTTCCTGTCCTGGGAGTGTTTAAAAGGAACAGAGTGGGAGCATTACTTTCAGTTTTTAGTCTGCAGTTGACACAAAGATAGGTGGAGTGACAGGTAGTATTAAAGAGGTGGGAATACTGCAGAAGCACTTGGACAGACTAGAAGAGTGGGCAAAGAAGTGGCGGACAGAATACAATATAGGAAATCGTGAAGACTTGGTCAGAAGAACAGACGGTATTTTCTAATTGGGGAAAGGCTTTGGAAATCTGAAGAATGTAGGGCTAGAATACAAGAGCAGGGATGTACTGCTGAGGCTGTATAAGGCTCTGGTCAGTCTGCATTTTAAAAAAAATCATGCATGGGATGAGGGTGTCGCTGGCTAGGCCAGTATTTATTGCCCATCCCTGAGGGTAGTTAATTGCTCATGAGTCTGGAGTCACATGGAGACCAGACCTGGTAAGGATGACAGTCTCCTTCTCTAAAGGAAAGTAGTGAACTAGATGGGTTTTTCTGACAATAGACAATGGTTTCGTGGCCATCATTAGATTCTTAATTCCAAATTTTTATTGAATTTAAATTTCACCATCTGTCATTGGCAGGATTCGAACCTGTGTCCCCAAAACATTACCTAGGTCCCTGGATTAACAGTCCAGCAATAATACTACTAGGCCATCGCCACCTCCTATTTGGAATATTGTGAGCAGTTTTAGGCAACATAAGCCTTGGAAGGGGTCCAGAGGTAATTTACATGAATGATCCCAGCATGAAAGCTTGTCATGCGAGGAGCGATTGAGCATTCTGGGTCTGTACTCGATGGGGAATTTAGAAGGATGGGGCGGGGGTTGGTGTCTGATTGAAAATCATAGATTACTGAGAGGTGTGGATGGAGTGGGCATGGAGATGCTTCCATGAGTAGGAGAGACCAGGATCTGAGTGCACAGTCTTAGAATGAAGGGATGTCCCTTTATAACTGTGATGTGGAGGAATTTCTTCAGCCAGAGGGTGGTGAATCTGTGGAACTGATTGCCACAGAATAGCGTGGAAGCCAAGTAATTGAGTGTACTTAAGACAAAGATAGGTTCTTGAGTAAAATGGGATCAATGGTTAAGGGGAGAAGGCACGACAACAGGGTTTAGAAACATATCAGCCACGACGAAATGGTGGAGCAGACTCGATGGGCTGAAAGGCCTATTTCTGCTCCTATATATTATGGTCACAAAGGAGCTTTACCTCCAATTTGAAAGAGTAGGGGGAGCTTTACTCTGTATCTAACACTGTGCTATAGCTATCCTGGGAGTGTTTGATGGAAACCGTGTAGATCAGTGGTTCCCAACATTTTTTTTCAGTATCAAAGTACGTTTGAATGAGACCAAGCCTTCTATGGCACACCTACTTTTTTCAGCTGCATTGATGCAAATGTCCACATATTCATGATACCAAATCTCCACGCAATTGGAAGCCTGCACAGCTCTGGCGGCTTGTGCACGAGCAATTGATGGGGGTGCCTGGTGTCAGCAGATTCTGGCTTCAGTAATAGACAGGTGGCTCCAGTGGACAGTGGGAGCACAGATATGGCCTTGAAGCTTAGGTAAAACAGCACTGTTTCACGGAAGTATTACAGCAAATCTCTCACCTTGTTGCATTACATTGGTTGAAAACCAGCACTGTAGAGAGAGCTTTACTTTGTATCTAACCCTGTGCTGTTTCTGTACTGGGAGTGTTTTAAGGGAGCAGTGTAGTGGGGGCTTTTCTCTGTAGCTAATCTCCTTTAATTGCACTCGGAATATTACATATAAAATACTCCAGTCTGTAATAGAAGTATCAGAACTTCTGCAAACTTATTGCATGCGTTGTTCATTGCTTTTCATTCCCTTTGATATAGAGTGGTGAACTTGACCGGCTGCAGAATCGAGCCCTGTCGCAGCCATGTGATTTAATGGAGCCAAAGTCTGCCATATGCCAGCAGGTTTCTGGCTCTCCTGGCTGTAATGTACCCAACCAATCATCCGGCCTGGCTCAGCAGCAGTATACATGTAGCCCAGTATCCAATGAACTAGCACCCCGAGGAGCTTACCCCACCAGCATGGGGCATCATCCACGGCAGGGCTTGGTGCGATTGCCCACTGTAACCAACCAACTCCGACTACAGCTACAGCAGAGGCTACAGGGACAACAGGTTAGTGCATTCTATTCACCCACCTTCCACCTAGTGTATAAACCTCCTGCCATCCTGTATAACTGTCCTTTGTGGGGGAAAAACTTACCCCTTAATCCTTACCCCCACAACTAAACAACATCCTTCCCCCCCGCCCCACCCCACACCATTTAATCTCCTATACTAATCCTGTTTCCCTGAATTGCACCTGTCCACTTGCCCAGAAATAAATCAAAGTCCGTTGATCAGAGATGCATGTTGACCTGTTGAGGGATTGTAACCAGTGGTTGAAAGGGTGGAGCAGAGGGTATGATGAGCTGGTGTTGGCCAGAATATGCGTGTAAGACATGCACAGAGTGTGTGTGAGGAGTGTACACAGCCTCTGCATAGCAATGGGAACAGCTCGAGATGATAAGAACACGAAAACATAAGAACTAGGAGTAGGAATAGGTATATCAAGATCTTGAGCCTGCTTCATCATTTGATACATCATGGTTGATCTCAAACAAAAACATAAGTTGCTGGAATAGCTCAGCAGGTATGGCAGCACAACCCTTCCTCAGAACTGATGGCCGATCGCCTCTTGGCTCCACTGCACTTTCCTGCCTGCTCTTCATAACCTTTCAACCCACTGTCTCCTTAAATTTACTTAATGCTTCAGCATCCACTGTACTGTGGGGTAGTGAATTCCACAGATTCATGACCCTTCGAGAAGTATTTTCTCCTCATCTCCATTTTAAATCTGCTCCCTTTTATCCTAAAATTATAATCTCTAATTCTGGATGGCCAACATGAGGAAACTTCCTTTCAGTGTCTACTTTGTCAATCCCCTTTAGCATCTTGTATACCTTAATTGGATCTCTCGTTCTTCTAAACTCTACAGAGTATAGGCTTGAACTGCCCAATCTCTCTTCATTTCTGGAATCAATGTAGTGAACTGCCTCTAATACAACTAAATCCCTCCTCAAATAAAAGGACCAAAACTGTATGCAGTACTGCAGATGCAGTCTCTCTAATGCCTTATACAGCTGCAGCAACACTTCATGACTTTCACAATTTATTCCTTTAGCAAAATTCCATTTGCCTTGTTACCTGCTGTACCTGCATACTGGCTTTCCGTGATTTATGTACAAAGCACTTTGAAGTTTCTCTCCATTTAGATGATAAGTTACCTTTTTATTCCTCTGACCAAAACGGATAATCCTCCACTTATCCACGTTAAACTCTACCTGCCAAATTTTGGCTCATTCACCTAACCTATCCACATCTGTTTGTAAATTTCTTATTTATTCATTGAAAAATAATTTCTCATCTATTTTACTGTCATCTGCAAATGTGGCTATAGTATCTTCTATCCCTGCATCCAAGTTACTAATACTGATTTATAAACAGTTGGGGCCTGAGGACCAAGCCTGGTGGCACCCCACTAGTTGCACCTTGCCAACCAGAAAAAAAAAGATCCTAGCCCTCTACCCAACTAATAAAATTACCCCCAACCCATATGATCTTACCATGTGTATTAACCATTTGTGTGGCACCTTTTCAAATGCCTTCTGGAAGTGTACACAGCAATGACATAGATCACTCTCTGCTGTCTTTCTGCAGATGCACCAGAATCGACAGGCTGCAATGAGCCATTTGGGAGCAGCAGGCTTGATGGGGATTGGACTGCGTGCTGGCATGCAGCAGATCCCTGCCCAGGTATGAATCTAGTGGAGATCTCTCAGTTTCCCCGGTTAGTAACAGCTTGGAGACTTGGGAGAGGGTTAGGGAAGAGGATATAGGCAGCTATGTAACCACATGCTTTAAGATTTAGTGGGTGCTGAGAGAGGGAGAGGTGATGGCTGGGAGCAGTAACTGCAGTATGTTTGGAGATATGATAGGTTTTGATCATGCCGCAGCATACTAGAAGCAATCATGGATATCTTAATGTAAGCATCTGACACTTAAATAGTCTTTCTCCATGCTGGACATTCACAGTGATCTTTCCACATCCCTGTCAAAGCACTAATGGTGGAATCCCAAGTAAAGGCTTGGAAGAGGTTTGGCAGCAAAAACAGTTCAGTCTCTCATATCTCTTCCTTCTCTCTCCAGGGCCCCCTCAATGCTCAGATGGTTGCACAGCGACAACGTGAATACATTAGCCAGCAGCACAGACAATGGCAAATGATGCAGCAGCACGCCTTGCTGACGAGACAGCACATCCCAGCCAGCACTGGATCCCATCTTACTCGCCCTCCTCCTCCACAAATGCCCTTCTCACCCAATTACAGCACGCCGGGAAACATGACTTCATCTGCCAGCCCATTCACATCACTGGGGCCTAGTGCTGACCCACAGCCAAACCCATTCAACCCTCTCCATGGATCAGGGACCTTGAGCACAGGGATACTGGGCCATACAGGGTCAGAGCCCAGAACAGGTCTGATGCCCCAGATTCAGCAGAATATTTCACAGTACCCAACCTCAGGTAAGAAATAGCTGCTATGAAATCCAAGCGTCTGAGGGGATGGCTTCCAGTGCTATGTGATGGTGTTTGCTCTAAATTAACAGATTTAGACAATTCACTCCTATAAACCCAGGCATAGTTTTCAATTTTATCTCTGACATTTTCCCTAGATCACAATAATACATCAGACACTGGTGCCAGTGATCCCTTGATTTGAACCAGTGGATATCAGTCAGGGCTGCTATTGTGTGATTACTCTGCAAGATGTATTGCCTTTCACTGCTAATTTATAACACATGCTGACTATTTTCCAGCTTTACCCCAACAGGGAGATCCAGCTGTGCCTCCAAATCCAAGCTGCGACAGCCCAACATTGTCCACGCTGGTGCAACCCGTCCAGAGTTCCATGATGCAACCGACAGCAGCAACACCTGGATTTGAGACACCTGAAGGAAAGGTGTGGCAGCAAGAGTCGTTAGAAAGCACCAGGTAATGCACTCACCCAATGATCAATTAACATTGCTGTCTATGTTGTGCCTTTGTGTATTTGTGTGTGAGAGACACGCTCTTATTTTCCAGTGTGTACACACAGGCTGGACAGCAGCAACCAGGCAGTCTGGGGATGTACAACAATGTGAGTATCACTGTCTCTATGGACAATGGGCCTGCCTCTGTCAGTAACCTCAATCAGGTTTCAGGGCAGATGCACATGGGGACCATGCAGCTACCTTCAATCAGTTCAATGTGCCCAGAACAGGTAAGTAGATCAGCAAGGTTTACCAAATCTGGCTTCTGCTGGACAGTGATTTTCAAGTGTTTACTGGTTTTCCTCCTCTAACAGGTACAACAAGTCCAGGTGTTTGCTGACGTTCAGTGTACGGTGAATGTGGTTGGTGGAGACAATTACTTGAACCAGTCAGGTATGGGATCCCAGAAAGGCCAGTCTGGTGGACAAGCACCACAAAGCCAGCAGAAAAGCCTCCTCCAGCAACTACTGACAGAGTGAGTGATGGATGGTGATGAGGAGGAAAGAGCAAACTGCACATATCGTTGATTCGTACAGTAAACAGGTTCTGCAGTAGTTTCAGACACCTGTTGAAAACTGGTCCACATTTCCTGTCTGCCTCTTGTTGGGGCATAGATGGTCTCAGACCTGTACAGAAGCCCTCACCAGTCGCTCAGCAACTCTCGGGCAGAGGATGAGGTAAAGAATAGAGCTGAGCAACATAGACCACCAGGATGGCGGCGAGTGTTGGCTGTGACACAAGGAAGGCGTGACGTTCCAGGATCAGAGCAGACTGTGCGTGCAGGACAGGTCCCTAACACTGCACTTCAACAAAAGCAGCTTCAGCATAAAACCAACCATCTGATATTGCATCTGGCTGTGGTTTACATCCAACCTCTTCGGTAATATAGTCCTGGCTTTGTATAGTTCGTTGGCGAGAAAGATAAAATTAAGAAAACAATAATTAGTGGGTGGGGTATTAAGTATTTGTAGGTAAGAGTTACTGATCTTGCAAATGCTGAGAATATTCCCAGCTGTGTTAAGCACAGCATTGTATTTAAGAATCTATGGGCCAGAGATTACTTTTCACTGTAAATATTTCTGGGATGTTATAGTCTTGTTCTGAATGTTTCTTTGTTGTTGAAACACTCAGTTCCATTGATGGTCCTCAGGCAGATAACCCACTGACCCTACTTTCTTGTGTGCAGAGAGACTGGGATCTTTGGGCACCTTGCGGGGGGTGGGGGAAGAGGTAAGAGGAGGAGGAGAGGAATGAATATTTTCTGTTAACAAGTGGTGTTTCACTTGACTGCACTGGCCTTTGAGGAAATGTTGCTGCCCTTTAGTGAAGCAGTGCCCCAGGCAGTCCTATTACCATATGACCTGTTATAAAGCGGTCAGTAGGGTCCATGAATGCTACTAATTGTGTCCTCTCAAGACCCTTCCCAATTGGTCATCTGGTTGGTATCACCCTGACCCAGAAACATATCACTGCTGTTAGGGAGGCAGATCCAGAAACAGTGTGGGTGTACCTGCAAACTGTGGTGGTCAACATGGTAACTCTTTAGTACTTTCACAAGGGCAATTAGGGATGGACTTTGTGATATCCAATTCCTGCGAATGAATAAATCCAATCGGATAGCATGATACTTGCAGTTATCTCACCCGATTGGTTCTTTCAGTTTTGTTTCCTCCGAGAGAGTTGTGGGTTGGGATTTTTCCCATGTTCTCTAATCTATAACTAATTAAAAGGTCTTTTAAATAAGGCACTTCGCTCAGTGTAGAGAGTGGAGAACCAGGATTATTAGTGGGTAAGAATAATTTTTTTATATATATCAATGGTGCAGGAAATCTGCTTCTCTGCCCAGATGTCTTCAAATTATGAGAGTTTAAAAGATGTATTTTGCTGTATTTAAGATGAATCCTCTGTGAAAACACTAACCAGAGGCATTTAACTAACATTTGCTTCTCTTGTATTACTGTTTATCAAACATTTAATTACCAAGCTGTGAATAAAATGTCAGAATAAGTCTGGTTGTGGACTTACATCTATTTGTACATTTTCAGGAGAGAAAGGGCATGATCAGCACATTCCACTCTTTCCAACATCTTAAACAGCTTTATTAGATCACACATTTTCTAAATGTGAGACAATAATAAACTTTTCCTTATAACCCTTTGTCAGTGATCTTGCCATGTATCCCTAAACTCCTTACATGTAGTAAATGGGTTTCAACTAGCAATTTATATAGCTAACTGAATCAACATCTCAATTGTTGAAGGTGACAGGAGAGGTCAACAAAGGTTTTAATAAAATGTAATGTCACAGAATTTATAAATATAAAGGTTGAGATTGTAGTGGCATAGTGGTTAGCATTGCTGCCTCAGCGCCAAGGACCAAGGTTCGATTTGTGGAGTTTGCATGTTCTCCCTGTGTCTGCACGAGTTTCCATTGGGTGCTCCAGTTTCCTCCCACAGTCCGGTGATGTGCAGGTTAGGTGGATTGGCTGTGCTAAATTTCTCCGCAGTGTCCAGGGATGTGAAGGTTAGGAAGATTAGCCATGGGAAATGCAGAGTTACAGGGATAGGGTAGTAGTTTGGATCTGGGTGGCATGTGTTTCAGAGAGTCTATGCAGAGTCAATGGGCCACAATAGCCTCTTTCTGCTGTGTAGGGATTCTGACTACAGAGGAATTTGTGCTAAACCTATAGTTTGGGGAAATGTGTCCAATCCTCAACATCACACTTCAGGAAAGAACTACTTATTTCTGTCTTCAACATTGTCAACGATTGAGTTTGCATAACACTCTGGGGTGGAGAATTCCAGAGATTCACCACCTTCAAGTAACAAAATTCCTCCTCCTTTGAGTCTTAAACAAATGCGCCAGCCCCAAAGTCAGGAGTTAGTATATGTGTGGGGAGAAGCATATGATATTTAGACAGAAGTGATTACATGAAAAGTAACAGACACACAACACTGCAACTCACATGATCCAACTTTTATAACACATTTCAAAATGTTTTGGACAAGTTGAGATATCAGGACAAGGTCCCAGATCAGTCATGATCGATTAGTTATATGTAATGGGTACAGACAGACTGATACGATTCCCTGTGGCAGGGTGTGGTTAGATGCAGATGGTTCTTTAATACCCACTCACTTCAACAGCTTCAGTTTCTTCATAAGTTTTTGCACCTGGTCCTTGGGATAGGGCTTCAGGGCCAAGCAAGTGGCAACATTCTCTGGTTGTTCAATCCATAGCTTGTGATCAATGTTGGCATCTCTCAGTGTCTCAGAAAATTTGATCAGCGCCTGTTCATCTGCTGCCTGAATTGAAATATGAAATCAGTTGAAACCTTTAGACAGTCATACAGCACAGAAACAGACCCTTCGGTCCAACTTGTTCATGCTGACCCAGTTTCCTGCATTTGGCCCATATCCCTCTAAATTCTTCCTATTCGTGTACCTATCCAAATGTCTTTTAAATCTTGTGGCTGTACCTGCATCTACCACTTCCTCTGGCAGTTCATTCCACACACTAACTACCCTCTGTGTGAAAAAGTTGCCCCTCAAGTCCTTTTTAAATCTTTTTCCTCACTGTAAAAATATGTACCCTAGTTTTGAACTGAGCCAACCTTCTACTCTCCAGTGAAAAAGTCCTAGCCTATCCTTACAATTCAAACCCTCCAGTCAGGGTAACATCCTGGTAAATCTTTTCTGTACCCGTTCCAATTTAATAATATCCTTCCTATAGCAGGGCGGGGTATTACATTTTGGTAAAACAAACAAGGGCAGGACTTATACAATTAATGGAAGGTCCTGGGTAGTCCTGTTGAATAGAGACCTGGCAAATGGGACTAGATTTATTTAGGGTGTCTGTTCGGCATGGATGAGTTGGACTAAAGGGTCTGTTTCCATGCTGTATAGCTCTATGACTGTATGACCAGAATTCTACAAAAGTACTCCAAAAATGGCCTCACTAACATATTATACAACCTTAACATGATGTCGCAACTCCCATACTCAATGGTCTGAGCAATGAAGTGTGCCAAATGACTTTTTAACCATCCTGTCCACCTGTGATGCAACTTTCAAAGAACTATGTACCTGAACCCCTTGGTCTCTGTTCAACACCACCACCCAGGACTTTCCATTAATTGTATAAGTCCTGCCCTTGTTTGTTTTAGCAAAATTTTATCCAAATTAAACACCATTTGCCACTCCTCAGCCCATTGGCTTAATTGATCAAGATCCTTTATAATCTTACATAACCTTCTTCACTGTCAACTATACCACCAATTTTGGTGTCGTCCGCAAACTTATTAATCATACCTCCTAAATTCTCAGCCAAATCATTTCTATAAATGACAGACAACAGTGAACTGAGCACCGATCCCTGTGGAACACCAGTGGTCACAGGCCTCCTGTCCAAAAAACAATCGTCCACTACCACCCGCTGTCTCCTACCGTCAAGTCAATTTTGTATCTAATTGACAAGCTCTCCCTAAATCCCATGTGTTTACTAATTAGTCTACCACACAGAACCTTGTTAAAGGCTTTACTAAAGTCCGTGTACTCAATGGCTATCGTTCTGCCCTTATCAATCTTTTTGGTTACGTCCTCAAAAAACTCAACCAAGTTTGCGAGACATGATTTCCCATGCACAAAGCCGTGCTGACTATCCTTAATTAGACCTTGCCTCTGCAAATGCATGTAATTCCTATGTCTCCGAATGCCCTCCAACAACTTAGCAACATCACTTGTCAAACTCACAGGTCTATAGCTCCCAGGCCTCTCCTTACTGCCTTTCTTAAATAAGGCACAACATTAGCCACCCTCCAGTCCTCGTACACCTCACCTGTGGTTGTAGATGATACAAATATTTCTGCTAGGGGCCCTGCAATTTCCTCCCTAACTTCCCACAACACTTGATGTGGATGTGCCGGTGTTGGACTGGGGTAGACAAAGTCAGAAGTCACACGATACCAGGTCATAGTCCAACAGGTTTATTTGACATCACAAGCTTTCAGAGTGCAGCTCCTTCATCAGGTGAAGTCCTGACTTCATCTGAGAAAGGTGCAGCGCTCCGAAAGTTTGCAATTTCAAATAGACCTGTTGGACTATAACTTGATGTCGGGTGACTTCTGACTACTGCTTCTGTAAGGTGGTCTGCTTTCAAGATATCAATATTTATTTCCTCGTATTCTCTAGCCTTCATTTCTTTCTCCACTGTAAAAACTGACAAAATATTTGTTCAGTATCTCTCCTATTTCCTGTGGTTCCACACATAGACGACCTCATTGATCTTTAAGGGCCCCACTCTCTCTCCAGTTGCTCTTAATCTCTTTGATTATCCTTAACTTTAATTTCCTTAAGTCAATTTCATATCCCCTTTTTGCTCTCCTGATTTCCCTCTTAAGAATGCCCCTACAACTCTTATTTCTTCAAGAGATTCACTTGATCCCAATTATCCATACTTAATACATAACTCCTTTTTCTTGACCAAAGCCTTAATATCTATTTATCCACTGTTCCCTACTCTTACCAGCTTTACCCAACACTTAACAGAAACATAATTCCTCTGAACTCTTGTTATCTCACTTTTGAAAGGCTTCCACTTGCCAAGTGTCCCTTTACTTGCGAACAGATTACTCCCATCAACTCTTGAAAGTTCCTGTTTCATACCATCAAAATTTGCCTAACTCCAATTAAGAACTTTAACTTTAGAGGTAAGAAGGACAATCCTGCCAACCTGGATTGTTTTAAATTGCCTATTCTTTTTCTTTAACCCATCAATGCACACCCCATCAACATCAGGCACAATGTATGTGGAGAGGTCTTGTCCAATGTCCTTGCATTAATTTTCAATCGTGCCAATTTTTACTACCAGTATAAACGTTTAGAATGGAAAATCTGTATGTAAACAATTATCTCTGTGTTTGAGAGAGTTTTGGCCAGTGGGCAACACTCTGTAGCAAGCTTGAGGTCACATTACTTCTGGGCATCATAAGAGGGACTCCACTGGTACTTCAGTAGTCCAAATGACCACACTTCAAAAAGCAGAACAATGAAAACAAAACTGCCACAGCCAAGATATCCTCAGCATCTTAACAAGCCTCCTTTGAACATAATTATTACTCAACAATGAAGGGACTTTACAAGCTTTCGAAGTGACATGTTACAATTTAATACCAGACTAAATGTGAATTGGAATTATTAACAATTGGTGTCTTCAGTCCACCATGAACATGATAAATAATAAAATCCTCAACAGATCCAATCTATCCAGTATTCAATGTATTCTCTTGTATTGCCAAAGTAGCACCTTACGGTGAATTGTGTTCTGGGAAATGTGACTTAGTGGACCTCACAACTATCAGCTGAAAAATCTGTTGTCTCTGGCTGATAATGACGACCAACCATGGAAGAACATTACGGACAGAGGCAACTGGTGTACAGGAAACTAAATTGGGTGGCACAGTGGTAGCTCTACTGCCTCACAGCACCAGGGACCCAGGTTTGATTCCAGCTTTGGGTGACTGTGTTGGAGTTTGCACATTCTCCCATGTCTGCATGGGTTCCCTTTGGGTGCTCCAGTTTCCTCCTACAGTCCAAAGATATGCAGGTTAGTTGGATTGGCCACACTAAAAAAAAATTGCCCCATAGTGTCCTGGTATGTGCAGGTTTGGTGGGTTAGCCATGGTAAAAACCGACATGGGGTGGGATTGTGGGTCTGGATGGGATCTCTTCAGGAGGTTGGTGTGGGCTGAAAGACACCTTTCTGCACTGTGGGGATTCTGTGTTTGTATGTTAGAAACAAACAGCACGCTGACAATGGAAGGTTGTACTTTTTTTATTCAAATTTCCCATCTGCCATTTTGAGATTCTAATTCATGTCCCTAAACCATTAGCCGGGTTTCAAGATTACTAGTCCAGTGTTATTACCACTACACTGTTGCCTCCCCATATTAGCAAAGCAGCTTCAAAATGTTCCTATATCCATCTGTTCAACAACCTAAAATTGTAGAATTGGCCTGTTCAGATACCAGTCATTTCAGCTATTAGAGTCAGACTTCTGAACAATCTTCTTCCATGAGGAATCATCAGGGTCAAAGAGTTATTTCAGCATGAGAGATTATTGCTGGTTTTCTGTACAGATAAACAATTAGACCCCCCATCCCTGCTCAATCTGCTCCTGTAACCCTGCAGGTTCATTTCCCTCAAATGTTGCATCAATTTCCTTTTCAAATCATTCATCACCACTGCTTCTACCACCCTTAGAAAGCACGTCCAAGCTGACAAGTGGCACGTAACATTCGTGCCACACAAGTGTTGGGCAATTACCAACTCCAACAAAAGAGAATCTAACCATTGTCCCTTGACATTCAATGGCATTAAGTTCAGTAAATCCCTCATTACCAACATCCTGGGGTTATCACTGAACTGGACTAACCACATGAATACTGAGATGATTCATCATGGTCTCCTCAACCAATTCAATTCATTCTGTGAGATATCAAGAAACAAGCGGAGGGATTTGATACAGCAAAGCCTACGAGCCCTGATGACTGTGCTCCAGAGCTTGCCACACTTCTTTAGTACAGTTACAACCATGTCATCTATCCGATAGTTAGGAACTTTTCCTAAGTACTAAGAACTATACGGTAAATGGAAAAGCCCTGGGGAAAATTGATGCAAAGAGAGATCTGGGTGCTCTGGTCCATTGTACCCTGAAGGTGGCAACGCCGATCGATAGAGTGGTCAAGAAGGCATACGGCATGCTTTCATTCATTGGATGGGGCATTGAGTACAAGAGTTGGCAGGTCATGTTACAGTTGTATAGGACTTTGGTTTGACCACATTTGGAATACTGCGTACAGTTCTGATCGCCACATTATCAAAAGGATGTGGATGCTTTGGAGAGGGTGCAGAGGAGGTTCACCAGGATGTTGCCTGGTATGGAGGGCGCTAGCTATGAAGAGAGGTTGAGTAGATTAGGATTATTTACATTAGAAAGACAGAGGTTGAAGGGGGACCTGATTGAGGTCTACAAAATCGTGAGAGGTATAGATAGGGTGGATAGCAAGAAGCTATTTCCCCAGAGTGAGGGACTCAGTTACTAGGGGTCACGATTTCAAGGTGAGAGGGGAACAGTTTAAGGGAGATATGCGTGGAAAGTTCTTTACGCAGAGGGTGGTGGGTGCCTGGAACGCGTTGCCAGCGGAGGTGGTAGAGGCGGGCACAAAAGCATCATTTAAGATGTATCTAGACAGATACATGAACGGGCAGGGAGCAGAGGGATACAGATCCTTGGAAAATAGGCGACAGGTTTAGATAGAGGATCTGGATTGGAGCAGGCTTGGAGGGCCGAAGGGCCTGTTCCTGTGCTGTGATTTTCTTTGTAAGTATGTCCTGTACACAAAAAGCTGGACAAATCCCTGCAGCCAATTATCACCACACTAGTCAGGGAACCAGAAACCTAGAGCAGGAGTAGGCCACTCTTCCTTTCAAGATGTTCATGGTTGATCCTTTATCTCAATGCCATATTCCTGCTTTCTCCCATACCTGTCAATGTCCTTAAAATCTAAAAATTTACCTCTTTCTCGAACATAATCAGCGACTTGGCTTCCACAGCCTTCTGCAATAGAGAATTTCAAAAGTTCACTACTTTTTGAGGAAGCAGTTTTTCCTCAACTCGGACTTAAATGGTCTACCCCGTATCCTGAGACTGTGAACCCTGGTTCTCGACTCCCCAACCAGGAAAAACATCATCCCTGCATCTAGTCTGTCCAGCCCTGTTAGAATTTTATGCATTTCAAACAGATCCCCTCTCATCCTTCCAAAGTCGTGAATACAGGACTAGTCAAACCAAATTCCTCCTCATAGGACAGTCCTACCATCCCTTGTATCAGCCTAGTGAACCTCTGCAGTACTCCCTCCATGGCAAGTATATTTTTTCTTTGTTAGGGAGACCAAAACTGCATGCAATACTCCAGGTGTGGTCTGACCAAGGCTCTCTAGAACTGCAGTGAGACATGCCTACTTCTGAACTCAAATCCATTGTTTTTATATTCACTCATGGGCTTCGCTGGCTGGGCCAGCATTATTGCTTATTCCTAGTTGCCTTTGGAAGGTGAGCTGTGTCCATGTGCTGTAGGTAGATTCACAATGCCGTTAGGGAGGGAATTCCAGGGTTTTGAAACAGCAAGAATGAGGGAATGGCAATATATTTCCAAGTTAGGATGGTGACTAGCTTGAAGGGGAACTTGCAGGTGGTGGTGTTCCCATGTTCTGCTGCCCTGTGTGGAAATGGTTATGGGTTTGGAAGATGCTGTCTAAGGATCTTTGATGAATGTCTGCAATGCATTTGTAGATGGTTCACACAGCTGCTACTGTGTCTGTGGTGGAGGATGTGGATATTTGTGGATGTAATGTCAATCAAGCAGGCTACTTTGCCCTGGATGGTATCAAGCTTCTTGAGTGTTTTTGAATTGCATCCATCCAGGTAAATGGAGAGTATTCCATCACACTCCTGACTTGTGCCTTGTAGATGGTGGACAGGCTTTGAGAGTCAGGAGGCAAGTTACTCACAGCAGTATTTAAAGCATATGACCTGCTTTTGTAGCCACTGTACTTATATGGTGATTCCAGTTGAGTTTCTGGTCAATGGTAACCCTCAGGACGTTGTTATTGGGGGATTTAATGATGGTGATGGTGATGCTGTTGAGTGTCAAAGGGCAGTGGTCAAATCATCTCTTATGAGAGTTGGTCATTGCCTGGCATTTGTGGCACGAACTTTACTTGCCATTTTTCAGCCCAAGTCTGGATGCTGTCCATGTCGTGTTGCACTTGAACGTGGACTGCTTCGGTATCTGAGGAGTTGCAAATGATGCTGAACGTTATGCGATCATCTGACCTTATGATGGAGGGAAGGTCATTGATGAAGCAGCTGAGGATAGCTGGGCCTAAAACACTACCCTGAGGAACTCCTGCAGAGATGCCCTGGATTTGAGGTGACTGACCTCCAACAATCCTAACCATCTTCCTGTGTGTTAGGAATGACAAGGAAGGCGAATATATCATTGGCTTTCCTGATTACTGACTCTGCTTGTGTGTTTAATTCAATTGACTGGATTACAAGGATACCCAGGTCCTATTTTACACCCAATATATCAACATTTAAATAACATACCGAAGTGTATAACATCACATTTAGCCAAATTGTACTGCAACTGCCACGTGTTTTGCCACTCACTCAACTTGTCGAAATCACCTTGAATCCTCCTCATGACCCTGCCAGTTTTGTCTCATCAGTGGACTTGGAAAAGCTGCATTCATTTCCCTTACCAAGTTCATGTATATGTATCATGAATAGCTGGGCCTGAGCATTGATCCTTGTGATACTCTACCAGTCACTGCCTGCCAATGGAACAAGGTCCTACTTATTCTTACACTGTTTCCTGTCTGCCAAACAAATCTTGATGTATTATATTATCCCTTTTCTCTGTGCTTTAAGTTTTCCCACTAGCTGCTTGAGGGACCTTATCAAACACCTTGTGAAAATCCAAATACATCACATATACTGGTTCTCCCTTATCTATGCTACTGGTTACATCCTTCAAAAATAACTCAATAGATTTGGTCAGCATGATTTACCTTTCATAAACCCATGCTGGCTTTGTCCAATCTTATTAATGCATACAAGTGTTTTGTTATCACGTCTTTTATAAGAGACTGTAACATTTTCCCTACAACTGATGTTAGGCTTACTAGTCTGTAATTATCAGTTTTTTTTTTCTCTCTCTCTCTCTTTGTAAATGGTGAGGTTATATTTGCCTCCCTCAAATCTGAAGGAACTGCTCTAGATGCGATAGAACTTTGGAAGATGACTAATGCATCCAATATTTCTAGGTCCACTTCTTTTAGTATTCCAGGATGGAGATTATCAGGTCCTGCTGAACTATCAGCCTTTAAATCCATTAGTCTACTTTTGATCATCAGTAAAATGATGTAAAGTGCTATCAAACTATACTTGCTGAGCTACTATCTGCTGTCTGAAAATCAGATGGGTACCGCCAATGGCGCTCAACTCTTGAATCCATTAAAGCCTTAGTTCAAACATGGACCAAAGAGTTGAACTCCAGAGGCCAGCTGCTCACAACAGTCCTCGGCATCAAGGAACACTGGAGCCAATGGGAATCAGGTGTGGTGTGCACTGTGTTGTGCACGTGCTGTGCGTGGACGTGTTGGTGTGTGTGTTGTGTTTGTGGATGGGCAGGTAGGGGTGTGTGTGCGGATGGGGAGTGTGTATGTGTAGGAGGTTGTGCGCACGTAGGGGTGTGTGCGCATGTGTGTGTAGTGGTGCGTGTGTATTCCTCTCCAAGCCTGACTTGGAAATATGTCAACATTCCTTCTGTGTCACTGGGTCAACATCTCTACTAGTTACAGCCTTGAAAAATTCTAGTCCATTTGTCAAGCACAATTTCCCTTTCTTGAATCCATGCTTTGTCTGATCCTGTCGCTATTTTCCAAGTGCTCTGCTATCAAATATTTTATGATGAACATTACTGATCTATAATTCAGTTTCCTTTCTATCTCCTTTTTTAAAATTGTGGGATTACATCAGCTTACTTCCAATCCATAGGAACTGTTTCACAGTTGTTAGAATCTTGAAACATGACCATCACTGCATCCATTATTTCTAGAGCCACTTCCTTAAGTACCCTGGGGTGTAGATTCCAGCCCTGGAAAATTGTTAGCCTTTAATCCCAGTTTCCCACAACATCATTTGCCTGTTAATACTTATTTCCTTCAGTTCTTCCCTATTACTGGAACTTGTGTTCCCCATCAATGTGAAGATGAAACCAACTGGTATTTAATTGCTCTACTATCTCTTTATTCTTCATTATAATTTCCCATATTTCTGACTGTATGGAACGTAAAATAAAACAAGAAAACGCAGATGCTGAAATCTGAAACAAAATCAGAAATTGCTGTAGAAACTCAGCAGGTCTGACAGCATCTGCAGAGAGAAAAAAACCTTCAGGTATTCTGACAAAGGGTCACTGGACTCAAAACACTACAGAAGCTGCCAAACCTGCTGAGTTTCTACAGCACTTTGCTTTTATGTACAAAGAACAAAGAACAGTACAGTACAGCACAGGAAATGGCCCTTCGGCTCACCAAGTCTGTGCTGGCACAAGATACCTTTCTAAACTAAAAACTTTATGCCTCTATGTGGTCCGTATCCCTTTATTCCCGACCTATTCATATATTTGTCAAGATGCCTCTTAAATGTTGCTATTGTATCCGCCTCCACCGCCTTCCTCTGGCAACACATTCCAGGCACTTACAACCCTCTGTGTAAAAAAAAACCTGCCTCTCACATCTCCTTTAAACTTTCCCCCTTTTACCCTAAATCTATATCTTGTAGTAATTGACATTTTTACCCTGGGAAAAAGACTCCAACTATCCATTCTATTCATGTCTCTCATAAGTTTTGTAAACTTCTATCAATCAGGTCGTCCCTTATCCTTCAACGTTTAAGTGAAAACAAACTTAAGTTTATCCAATCTCTCTTCATAGTTAATATCCTTCAAACCAGGCAACATCCTGTAAAGTACCGACATTTGCCTTCACTAGCTTTTTTCTCTTCACATGCCTATGCTGATTTACCTGTAGTTAGAATCTATTTATTTATAATAAATTATAACTTTTATTAAGTAATAATATCTGGTCCAAGATTTCTGTCAAACTTGGGCCTGATCAAATCAATCCTCAGATTTTGTGGGAGGCTAGGGAAGAAATTGCACAGGTCCTTGCAGAGATTTTTGCTTCATTTTTAGCCACTGGTGAAGTTTCAGAACACTGGAAAATGGGTAATGTTGTTCTATTGTTTAAGATAGGTAGCAAAGACAAGCCAGGGAAGGCCAGTGAGTCTGACATCAGTAGTGGGCAAGTTATTGGAGAGGATTCTGAGGGACAGGTCAGCCATCATTTGAATTTGTGCGCAGGAAGTCATGTCCGACAAATCTTCTAGAGTTTTTTGAAGAGGTAACCATGAGGATGGATGAGAGTAGGACAGCGGCTGTTGTCTGTATGGACTTTAGTAAGATTTTGACAAGGTCCCGCACAGCAGGCTAGTCATGAAAGTTAGGTCGCATGGGATCCAGGGACAGCTAGCTAATGGGATTCAAAATTGGCTCGATGGTAGGAAGCAGAGAGTGATAATTGGAGAGATAGCAGGAACTGCAGATGCTGGAGATTCTGAGATAACAAGGTGTAAAGCTGGATGAACACACAGGCCAAGCAGCATCAGAGGAGCAGGAAGGCTGACGTTTTGGGCCGAGACC
>NC_063340.1:92125478-92131917 GCF_021869965.1 Rhincodon typus
GGCCTATCCCATATCATTAGACTGTGACTGGACTCCTTGATCAACTGGAACATCATTCCTGTATCAAGTCCTGTTAGAATTTTACAGATTTCTGTGAGATCCGCTCCTCCCCTCAATTCTTCTAAACTCCAGTGAAAATTGTCCTAACCTATCTAGTCTGTCTTTGTATGTCATTCCAGGAATAAGTCTGATCAACTTTCACTTCCTCCATAGCCAGAACATCCTTCCTTAGATAAGGAGACCAAAACTGCTCACAGTACAGTACTCTGGGTACAGTCTCATCAAGGACTCATACAATTGCAACAAGATAGCTTATTGAATGTTATGTTTTAATGCAAGGGGAATTGAATGCAAGATGACTATATCAATGACTTGGAGGAAGGAAATGAATGTACTTCAGCCAGATTTGTAGATGACAAAAATAGATGGCAAGACAGAGAAATATTGATAGGTTAACTAAGTGGCCAAAAATTGGTAAATGGATTTTAATGTGGGATAGTGTGAAGTTGTTCATTTTGGAAGGGGGAGCAAAGGGGGAGCAAAGGAACAGAATATTATTTAAACAGATGAAAAACTGCAGAAAGCTGCAACACAAAGGGACTTGGGGATACTTGTGTACAAAACGCAGAAAGCTAGCACACAACAGGAAGGTTAATGGAATGTTGGCCCATATTTCAAGGACTCGAAGTATAAGAGTAGGGAAGTCTTACTGCAACTGTTCAAGGTGCTGGTGAGATCACATCTGGAGTACTATGAATAGTTGTGGTCCCCTTATTTAAGGAAAAATAGTATTTCATTAGAGGCTGTTCAGAAAAGGTTCACGTGGATGATTCCTGGTGTTGAGGGATTGTCTTATGGGAAATGGCTAAACAGGTTGGGGACTCTATTCAGTGGAGTTTAGATGAATGAGAGACCTCGTTGAAATATGTGGTCCTTAAGAGGCTTGAAAGGGTAAATACTGAGAAGATGTTTCCGCATGTGGGAGAGTCTAGGCCCAGAGGGCATAGTCTCAGAATAAAGGAGTGCCAATTTAAAAAGGGAAACGAGGAGGAATTTCTTCTCTGAGGGTTAGGCCATAGCGGACAGGTCTCTGGCACTGAGCCTGGCCCTGTGGCACAGAAGGGAGGGGGGGAGAATAGGGGAACAATTGTAGTGGGGGATTCGATAGTAAGAGGCACAGACAGGCGGTTCTGTGAACGCGATGAATGGATGGTATGTTGCCTCCCGGGTGCCAGGGTCCGTGATATCTTGGATCATGTCTTCAAGATCCTTAAGGGGGAAGGTGAGCAACCAGCAGTCATGGTACACATCGGTACCAATGACATAGGTAGAAAAAGGACAGAGAATGTGAAAAACAAGTAAAGGGAGTTAGGTTGGAAGCTGAAGTCTAGGACAAACAGGGTAGTTATCTCTGGATTACTACCAGTGCCACATGATAACAAGGTAAGAAATCGGGAGAGAGTGCAGCTAAACACGTGGCTACAGGGCTGGTGTAGGAGGGAGGGCTTCCATTATGTGGATAATTGGAGCACATTCTGGGGAAGGTGGGACCTGTACAGTAAGGACGGGTTGCACCTGAACCGGAAGGGCACAAATATCCTGGGAGGGAGGTTTGCTTGAGCTATACGGATGGTTTAAACTAGATTGGCAGGGGTTGGGAAACTGGATTTATAATTCAGAGGATGAGGTATTCAGCCTTCCAACGGACAAAACAGGGAGTGAGGTTAAGAAATGCGGTCGATGGAGCATAATTGTGGATTCAGAGATGGTTTGAGGTGTGTATACTTCAATGCTAGATGTATCAGAAATAAGGTGATGAACTTCGACCATGGGTCAGTACTTAGAACTACGCTGTTGTGGCCATTACAGAAACTTGGGTAACTCAGGGACAGGAATGGTTGTTGGAAGTTCAGGGATTTAAATGCTTTAAAAGAAAGAGGGAGAGTGGAAAAAGAGGCGGGGGAGTGGCATTGCTAGTCAGGGCTAGTATAGCAGCTACTGAAAGGCAGTTCGAGAATGATATGTCTACAGAGTCAGTTTGGGTTGAGGTCCAGAACAAGAAAGGAGCCGTCACTTTGTTGGGGGTTTTTTACAGACCCCCTAATAGTTGCAGAGAAATAGAGGAGCGGATTGCGGGGCAGATACTGGAAAGGTGCAGAAGTCACAGGGTTGTAATCATGGGTAACTTCAACTTTCCAAATATTGATTGGAAACATTTTAGTTGTAATAGTTTAGATGGAGCGGATTTTGTCCAGTGCATTCAGGAAGGATTCCTGACACAGTATGTAGATAGACCAACATGAGGAGAGGCCACTTTGGATTTGGTGCTTGGCGATGAACCGGGCCAAGTGTTAGACCTGTTGGTAGGAGAGTATTTTGGCGGTAGCGATCATAACTCTGTTACTTTTACAATAGTCATGGAAAAGGATAGGTACGTACAGCAGGGTAAGGTTTATAATTGGATAACATAAATTGGGAATAGATGCTGTCAGGGAAGAGCACTATTGAAATGTGGAGATTGTTTAAGGAATGCATACTGCGTGTGCTCGATATGTTTGTCCCTAGCAGGCGGAGAAGATGCGGTCAAGTGAGGGAGCCTTGGTTGTCAAGAGAGGTTGAACGTCTGGTTAAGAGGAAGAAGGATGCTTATGTGAGGTTTAGGAAACAAGGAACGGAAAAGGCTCTAGAGGGATGCAAGTTATCCAGGAAGGAGCTGAAGAAAAGAGCTCCGGAGAGCTACAAGGGGGCATGAGAAAACCTTGGCAGATAGGATCAAGGAAAACTCCAAGGCTTTTTACACGTACATCAGGAATAAGAGAATGACCAGAGAAAGGGTAGGGCTGATCAAGGAATGTAAAGGGATTTGTGCACGGAGCCTAAAGAGATAGGAGAGGTCCTCAATGAATACTTTTCTTCGAAATTCACAACTCAGAGGGACCTCGTTGTAGAGGAGGATGGTGTGAAACAGCCTGGTCGGCTAGAGAAGGTTGACGTTAGTAAGGGAGATGTGCTAGGACTTTTGAGGAAGTTGAAGATAGATAAGTCCCCCGGGCCTGATGGGATTTATCCAAGGATTCTATGGGAAGCGAGGGAAGAGATCGCAGGGCCTTTGGTGATGATCTTTTCGTCCTTACTGTCCACAGGTATAGTGCCGGAAGATTGGAGAGAGGCAAACGTCATTCCCTTGTTCAAAAAAGGGAATAGGGATAACCTCGGAAATTACAGGCCAGTTAATCTTACATCAGTGGTGGGCAAGTTATTGGAAAGGGCTCTGAGAGGTAGGATTTATGATCACGAGGAAAGGCACAGTTTGATTCATGATAGTCAGCATGGATTTGTGAGGGGTAGATCATGCCTCACCAACCTTATTGAATTATTTGAAGAGGTGACCAAACACGTGGATGAAGGTAGAGCAGTGGATGTGGTATACATGGATTTAAGTAAGGCGTTTGATAAGGTTCCCCATGGTAGGCTCATGCAGATGGTAAGAAGGCATGGGATAGGGGGAAATGTGGCAGATTGGATTCAGAATTGGCTGACCCTTAGAAGACAAAGGGTGGTAGTGGACGGAAAACAATCAACACGGTGCTCAGTTACGAGTGGTGTACCACAAGGATCTGTTCTGTGTCCTCTTCTATTTGTGATTTTTGTAAATGATTTGGATGAAGGAGTGGAAGGGTGGATTGGCAAGTTTGCGGACAATACGAAGGTGGGTCACATTGTGGACAGTGCGGAGGGCTGTTCTCGGTGACAAAGGGACATTGATAGGATGCAGAGATGGGCTGAGAAGTGGCAGATGAAGTTTAACCCTGAAAAGTGTGAGGTGATTCATTTTGGAAGGACAAACTTGAAAGCAGAATACAGGGCTAACGGAAAGATTCTTGGCAGTGTGGAGGAGCAGAGGGATCTTGGGGTTCATGTTCACAGTTCCCTGAAAGCTGCCACCCAGGTGGATAGAGTTGTTAAGAAGGTGTATGGTGTTTTAGCTTTCATTAATAGAGGGATTGAGTTCATGAGCTGTGAAGTTATGCTCCAGCTATACAAAAGCCTGGTTCGGGCACATCTGGAGTATTGTGTCCAGTTCTGGTCGCCTCATTACAGGAAAGATGTGGAGGCATTGGAAGAGGTGCAGAGGAGATTTACAAGGATGTCGCCTGGAATGGAGGGAAGGTCTTACGAGGAAAGGTTGAGAGAGCTAGGGCTTTTCTCTTTAGAACGACGAAGGATGAGAAGTGACTTGATGGAGGTGTACAAAATGATCAGAGGTATAGATAGACAGCCAGAGACTTTTTCCTAGGGTGGAGGTAGCTATTACGAGGGGGCATAGTTTTAAAGTGAGTGGACGTAGATATAGGGAGACGTCAGAGGTAGGTTCTTTACTCAGAGAGTGGTAGGGGTGTGGAATGCATTGCCGAAGAGGGTAGTGGAGTCGGTCTCATTAGGGGCATTTAAGCGGCTATTTGATAGGCATATGGATGCTCGTATAAGGTAGGGATGGAGGTTAGATAGACCTTAGAATTAGGGTAAAAGTTCGGCACAAGGAAGAAATAGCAAGACATCTGGATATAAATTGTCCCATTGGGAACACCCAGCATGGGTTCATGAAGGGTAGGTCAGGTTTAACTAATTTGGTGGAATTCTTTGAGGACATTACTTGCATGGTGGACAATGGGGAACCTGTGGATGTGATGTATCTAGATTTCCAGAAGGCATTTGACAAGGTGCCACACCAAAGGCTGCTACATAAGATAAAGTTGCATGGTATTACAGGTAGTGTATTGGCACGGATAGGGGATTGATTGACCAGTAGAAAGCAAAGAGCAGGGGTAAATGGGTGTTTTTCTGGTTGGCGGTCAGTGGCTAGTGGTGTGCCTCAGGGATCAGTGTTGGGACCGCAATTATTTACAACTTACATAGATGATTTGGAGTTGGTGACTGAGTATGGTGTGTCAAAATTTGCAGATGACACTAAGGTGAGTGGTAGAGCAAAATGTGCAGAAGACACTGAAAGTCTGCAGAGGGATATAGATAGTCTAAGTGAGTGGGCAAAGGTCTGGCAGATGGAGTACAATGTTGATAAGTGTGAGGTCATCCATTTTGGTAGGAATAACAGCAAAATGGACAATGTTTTAAATGGTAAAAAATTGCAGCACGCTGCTGTGCAGAGGGTGTTGGGTGTCCTTGTGCATGAATCGCTAAAAGTAGGATTGCAGGTGCAGCAGGTAATTAAAAAGGCAAATGGAATTTTGTCTGCCATTGCTCAAGGGATGGAGTTTAAAAACAGGGAGGCTATGCTGCAGCTGTATAGGGTCCTGGTGAGGCCCCCCTTGGAGTACTGTGTGCAGTTTTGGTCTTCTTACTTGAGAAGAGATATACTAGCACTGGAGGGGGTGCAGAGGAGATTCACTCGGTTGATTCCAGAGTTGAGAGGGTTGGATTATGAGAAGAGACTGAGTAGACTGGGATTATACTCATTGGAATTCAGAAGAATGAGGGAAGATCTTATAGAAACATATAAGATTATGAAGGGAATAGATAAAGTGGAGGCAGGGAGGTTGTTTCCGCTAGCAGGCGGAACTAGGACTAGAGGGCATCGCCTCAAAATAAAGGGAAGCAGATGTAGGACTGAGGTCAGGAGGAACTTCTTCACCCAAAGGGTTGTGAATCTGTGGAATTCCCTGCCCCGTGAAACGGTTGAACGCTGAATGTTTTTAAGGCAAGGCTAGATAAATTTTTGAACAGTAAAGGAATTAAGGTTATGGTGAGCGGGCGGGTAAGTGGAGCTGAGTCTCAAAAAGATCAGCCATGATCTTATTAAATGGCGGGGCAGGCTCGAGGGGCCAGATGGCCTACTCCTGCTCCTAGTTCTTATGTTCTTACGACATTGTGGGCCGAAGGGCCTGTACTGTTCTATGTTCTATGTTCTATGATCGAGAGTCAGTGGAATTCCATGTCACAGAGAGCAGTGGGGGCAGAGTCGTTGTACATATCCAAGACTGAGATAGAGAGTGATAGTGGAGGGTTGCTTTTCAGACTGGAGGCCTATGACCAGCGGTGTTTCACAGGGACTGGTGCTGGGTCCACTTTTGTTTGTTATATAAGTTATTTAGTTGAGAATATAGAAGACATGTAAGTAAGTTTGCAGATGACACCAAGATTGGTGGTACAATGGATAGTGAAGAAGGTTATCTAAGATTACAAGAAGATCTTGATCAATTGGGCTAATGGGCTGAAGAGTGGGAGATGGAGTTTAATTTGGATAACTGCAAGCTATCGCATTTTGGTAAAACAAACAAGGGC
The DNA here is from genome assembly GCF_021869965.1 of Rhincodon typus. Lineage (NCBI taxonomy): Eukaryota > Metazoa > Chordata > Chondrichthyes > Orectolobiformes > Rhincodontidae > Rhincodon > Rhincodon typus. The sequence goes on from NC_063340.1 coordinate 92,131,779, forward strand.
AGGACTTATACAATTAGAAGTCGGGCCTTGGGTAGTGTTGTAGAACAGAGACACCTAGGGGTCTAGGGACATATTTCTTTGAAGTTTGCATCACATATCGATAGGGTGGTTAAGAAGGTGTTTAGCACACTTGGCTTTA
>NC_063340.1:92132417-92144919 GCF_021869965.1 Rhincodon typus
GTTTTGGGGCCACTGCTGTTTGTCATTTTTATAAATGACCTGGATGAAGGTGTAGAAGGATGGGTTAGTAAATTTGCGGACCAAGAGGGGAATGCAGAAGAACTGGTATCAGCAGATGGTGCAAAAGGGCATCCAATAGAGGCTGCTGCTGAGCAGTGACTGAGGAGGATTCTGGTCACTGCCCAAGAGCGAATACAAGGAAGGGGAGCTATAGCAGACTGGCCATTTTTGGAGCAGCCATTTTGAGAAAGGCTACTTTATGGTTGCAGTGCTGCTGGAGGTTTAAGTGTAGGCTTAAGTGAATACTGGGCTTTGGAGAGGAGGGCAATCAGTGGTAAGGAAAGGTGATAGGAGGAGGAGGAGCAAACTACTGCAGCTGCTAAAAATATGAGGGCAAAAGAGAAGGAGAAAGAAGTTGAACCATGAAGTCACAGGCAGCAGGTAAGTGAGTGGCAGGTGACTGGTGACTGGTGAGTAGCTTTTCTTCTCTCCTATTTTCTCTTGGTTTTGCTGCTGTTGTTGTTAAGTTAACTAAAGGGCTAAGTCATGGCAGGAGATCCCAGACACGTGTCATGCTCCTTCTGTGCGATGTGAGAATTCAGGGACCATCCATTTTTTGCAGCAGGAGCAGCAGCGCGAGCAGTGAGAGTGAGGACCAGGGGCCTGCCGGGAGGTAAGTTCTTCATTTCGGCAGCGGAGCTGAGTGGGAGCGGTCGAATTGCACTCTCCGAACGTGAGTGAACTGATATATTTGGGAGTGGCTTGAGAGATGGTGCGGGAGGGAGGGGTTCAGATTTCTGGGACATTGGGACCAGTTCTGGGGGAGGTGGGACTATTACAAATCGGACGGTCTACACCTGGGCAGGACTGGAAGCAACGTCCTAGAATCTGTTTTTGCTAACGCTGTTGGGGAGGGTTTAAACTAATGTGGCAGGGGGATGGGAACCAAATGAGGAGGTTAGTGGACAGTAAGGAGGTAGCAACTAAAGCCTGTAAGGAACTAGATAATGAAGTCAGTGTGGCTAAGGGGAAGAGGAGGCAGAGAGCAGATGATGAATGCAAAGGGACAGGTGGTCTGAAGTGCATTTGTTTTAATGCGAGAAGTGTAGTAGGTAAGGCAGATGAACTTAGGGCTTGGATTAGTACCTGAGAGTATGATGTTATTGCTATTACTGAGACTTGGTTGAGGGAAGGGCAAGATTGGCAACTAAATATCCCAGGATATAGATGCTTCAGGCGGGATAAAGAGGGAGGTAAAACGGGTGGAGGAGTTGCATTACTGGTCAAAGAGGATATCACAGCTGTGCTGAAGGAGGGCACTATGGAGGACTCCAGCAGTGAGGCAATATGGGCAGAGCTCAGAAATAGGAAGGGTGCGGTAACAATGTTGGGGCTGTACTACAGGCCTCCCAACAGTGAGCGTGAGATAGAGGTACAAATACGTAGACAGATTATGGAAAGATGTAGGAGCAACAGGGTGGTGGTGATGGGAGATTTTAATTTTCCCAACATTGACTGGGATTCACTTAGTGTTAGGGGTTTAGATGGAGCAGAATTTGTAAGGAGCATCCAGGAGGGTTTTCTACAGCAGTATGTAAATAGTCCAACTCGGGAAGGGGCCATAGTGGACCTGGTGTTGGGGAATGAGCCCGGCCAGGTGGTTGAAGTTTCAGTAGGGGATTACTTTGGGAATAGTGATCACAATTCCGTAAGTTTTAGAATACTGATGGACAAAGATGAGAGTGGTCCTAAAAGAAGAATGCTGAACTGGGGAAGAACAACTATAGGAAAATTCGACAGGAGTTGGGGAATGTGGATTGGGAGCAGCTGTTTGAGGGTAAATCCACATTTGATATGTGGGAGGCTTTTAAAGAGAGGTTGATGAGAGTGCAGGGCAGACATGTCTCTGTGAAAATGAGAGATAGAAAGGGCAAGATTAGGGAACCATGGATGACAGGTGAAATTGTGAGACTAGCAAAGAGGAAAAAGGAAGCATACATAAGGTCTAGGCGACTGAAAACAGACAAAACTTTGGAGGAATATCGGGAAAGTTGGACCATTCTGAAATGAGGAATTAAGAGGGCTAAAAGGGGTCATTAAATATCTTTAGCAAACAGGGTTAAGGACAATCCCAAAGCCTTTTATTCATACATAAGGAGCAAGAGCGTAACTAGAGAAAGGGTTGGCCCACTCAAGGACAAAGGAGGGAAGTTATGCGAGGAGTCAAAGAAAATGAGTGAGATTCTTAATGAGTACTTTGCGTCGGTATTCACTGAGGAGAGGGACATGACGGATGTTGGGGTTAGGGATAGATGTTTGATTACTCTAGGTCAAGTCAGCATAAGGAGGGGGGAAGTGTTGGGTATTCTAAAAGGCATTAGGGTGGACAAGTCCCCAGGTCCGGATGGGATCTATCCCAGGTTACTGAGGGAAGCAAGAGAGGAAATAGCTGGGGCCTTAGCAGATATCTTTGCAGCATCCTTGAGCACAGGTGAGGTCCCGGAGGACTGGAGAATTGCTAATGTTGTCCCCATGTTTAAGAAGGGTAGCAAGGATAATCCAGGAAATTATAGACTGGTGAGCCTGACGTCAGTGGTAGGGAAACTGCTAGAAAAGATACTGAGGGATAAGATCTATTTACATTTGGAAGAAAATGGGCTTATTAGTGATAAACAGCATGGTTTTGTGCAGGGAAGGTCATGTCTTACCAACTTGATATAATTCTTTGAGGAAGTGACAAAGTTGATAGATGAGGGAAGGGCTGTAGATGTCATATACATGGACTTCAGTAAGGCGTTTGATAAGGTTCCCCATGGTGGGCTGATGGAGAAAGTGAAGTTGCATGCGGTCCAGGATGTACTCGCTAGATGGATAGTTCAAAATGGAGAAATGTGACCAGTGGTGTTCCACAGGGATCCGTGTTTGGACCACTGTTGTTTGTGATATACATAAATGATCTGGAGGAAGGTATAGATGGTCTGATTAGCAAGTTTGCAGATGACACTAAGATTGGTGGAGTAGCAGATAGTGAAGGGGACTGTTGGAGAATGCAGCAGAATATAGATAGATTGGAGAGTTGGGTGGAGAAATGGCAGATGGAGTTCAATCCAGGCAAATGCGAGGTGATGCATTTTGGAAGATCCAATTCAAGAGCGAACTAGTGGTAAATGGAAAAGCCCTGGGGAAAATTGATGCACAGAGAGATCTGGGTGTTCAGGTCTATTGTACCCTGAAGGTGGCAACGCAGGTGGATAGAGTGGTCAAGAAGGCATACTGCATGTTTTCATTCATCTGACGGGGTATTGAGTACAAGAGTTGGCAGGTCATGTTACAGTTGTATAGGACTTTGGTTTGACCACATTTGGAATACTGCGTACAGTTCTGGTCGCCACATTATCAAAAGGATGTGGATGCTTTGGAGAGGGCGCAGAGGAGGTTCACCAGGATGTTGCCTGGTATGGAGGGCGCTAGCTATGAATAGAGGTTGAGTAGAATGGATTATTTACATTAGAAAGACAGAGGTTGAGGGGGGACCTGATTGAGGTCTACAAAATCATGAGAGGTATGGACAGAGTGGATAGCAAGAAACTTTTTCCCAGAGTGGGGGACTCAATTACTAGGGGTCACGATTTCAAGGTGAGAGGGGAAAAGTTTAAGGGAGATATGCGTGGAAAGTTCTTTCCGTAGAGGGTGGTGGGTGCCTGGAACACATTGCCAGGGAGGTGGTAGAGGCGGGCACGATAGCATCATTTAAGATGTATCTAGACAGATACATGAATGGACAGGGAGCAGAAGGATACAGATCCTTGGAAAATAGGTGACAGGTTTAGATAGAGGATCTGGATCGGTGCAGGCTTGGAGGGCCGAAGGACCTGTTTCTGTGCTGTAATTTTCTTTGTGCTTTGTTGTGACGTCCTGGACTCCTTCACATGCAGGAAGTGTGTCCATCTGCAGCTCCTGCCTGACCACTTCACAGCTCTGGAGCTGCGGCCGGATTCACTTTGGGGCACCTGCGAAGCTGAGGGAATTGTGGATCGTACATTCAGTAAGTTGGTCACACTGCAGATAAAAATTACTGAGAATGATAGGGAATGGTGGACCAACAGACAGAGGAAGAGTAGGAAGGCAGTGCAGGTGCTTGTGGTCAACTCGCTTCAAAACAGGTATACCGTTTTAGATACTGTTGGGGGAGATGGTTCACCAGGAGAAGGTGGCAGCAGCCAGGTTCATGGAGCTGTGCCTGGCTCTGCACATGGGAGGCAAGAAAAAGAGTGGCAGAGCAATAGTGTTAGGGGATTCAATCGTAAGGGGAATAGATAGTCACTTCTACAGCCACAAACAAGATTGCAGGATGGTGTGTTGCCTCCCTGGTGCTCAGGTCAAAGATTTCTCGGAGTGGCTGCAGGACATTCTGGAGGGGTAAGGTGAACAGCCACCTGTCGTGGTGCATAAAATCACCAACAGTGTAGGTTAAAAGGTGGAATGCGGTCCTATTAGCCGAATTCAGGGATTTAGGAGTTAAACTAAAATGTAGGACTTCAAGGGTAGTAATCTCGGGATTACTACCAGTGCCATGTGCTAGTCAGAGTAGGAATGGCAAAATAGCTAAGATGAATACATGGCTTGAATGATGGTGCAAATGGGAGGGTTTCAAATTCCTCGGATATTGGAACCGGTACTGGGGGACGTGAGACCAGTACAAACCGGACGATCTACACTAGGCAGGACTGGAATGAATATCCTAGGGGGAGTGTTTGCTAGTGCTGTTGGGAAGAGTTTAAATTAATATGGTAGGGGATAGGAACCAATGCAGGAAGTCGGAGGGAAATAAAGTGGGGACAGAAACAAAGGACAGTACGGGGAGAAGTGAAAGTGGAAGGCAGAGAAACCAAACACAATATCAAAAAGGGGCCACATTACATCATAATTGCAAAAGGGCAATAAATGTCAAAAAAAAAAATTGCCTGAAGGCTCTGTGTCTTAATGCGAGGAGCATTTGTAATAAGGTGGATGAATTAACTGTGCAGACAGTTATTAATGGATATAATGTAACTGGGATCACAGAGACCTGGCTCCAGGGTGATCAAGGATGAGAACTCAACATCCAGGGTTGTTCAATTCTCATTAAAGATGGATGGAAAGGAAAGGGAGGTGGGTAGCGTTGCTGGTTAAGGAGGAGATTAACACAATAGTAAGGGAGGACATTAGCCTGGGCAATGAGGAATCTGTATGGGTAGAGCTGCAGAACACCAAAGGGAAAAAGACATTAGTGGGAGTTGTGTACAGACCACCAAACAGTAGGTGTGAGGTTGGGGATTGTATCAAAACAGGAAATTAAAGATGCATGGTGTAAGGGTACAGCAGTTATTAAGGATGACTTCAACCTGCATTTTGACGTTACTAACCAAACTGGTAATAATGCGCTGGAGGAGGATTTGCTGTAATGTATGACGGATGGTTTCCTTGACTGATATTTTAAGAACCAACTAGAAAGCAAGCCATCCTAGACTGAGCATTGTGTAGTGAGAGAGGATTAATTAGCAACATTGTGGTGCAAGATCCTTTGGGGAAGAGTGACCATAATATGGTAAAATTCTTCATTAAGATTGAGAGTGACACAATTAAATCTGAAACTAGGGTCCTGAACTTAAAGAAAGCTAACTTTGATGAAATGAGGCATGCATTGGCTAGGATAGGCTGGCCAAGGATACTTAACGGGTTGACCATGGATAGGCAATGGCTGCCATTTAAAGAACACATGGATGAACTTCAACAATTTTACATCCCTGTCTGGCATAAGATTAAAACAGCGAAGGTAGCTCAATCGTGGCTAACAAGGGAAATCGGGAACAGTGTTAAACAAAAGGCATATAAACTGGCCAGAAAAAGCAGCAAGCCTGAGGACTGGGAGAAATTGAAATTCAACAAAAGGTTTAATTCGGAAGGGGAAAGTACAAAATGAAAGTAGGCTTTAAGAAGAAAGAAAGCATAAAAACTGATTGCAAAAGCTTCTAGAGAAATGTGAAGAGAAAAAGACTAGTGAAGACAAATATAGGTCTCTTGCAGTTAGAATCAGGTGAATACATAATGGATAACAAAGAGATGGCAGACCAGTTAAACAAATACTTTGGATCTGTCTTCACTAAGGAGGACACAAATAACCTTCAGGAAATGCTAGGAGGCAGAGGATCAAGCATGAAGGAGGAACTGAAGGAAATCCTTATTAGTCAGGAAATTGTATTGGGGAAATGGTACTAGGGAAATAGTACTGTGGAAACTGATGGAATTAAAACCCGATAAGTCCCCAGGGTCTTACGCTCTGTACTTAAGGAAGTGGCTCTCAAAATAGCGGCCGCATCGGTAAACATTTTCCAGCATTCTGTAGACTCTGGAAGAGTTCCAATGGACTGGAGGGTAGCTAATGTAACTCCACTCTTTAAAAATGGAGGGAGAGAGAAAATGGGCCAGTTAGCCTGACATCAGTGGTGGGGAAAATGCTGGAATCAATTATTAAGGATGTAATAACTGAGCATTTGGAAAGCAGTATCAGAATTGGTCCCAGTCAGCAGGGATTCACTAAAAGGAAATCAGGCTTGACAAATCTTCTGGAATTTTTTGTGGATGTGACCAGTAGAGTGGACAAGGGTGAATCAAGTAGCTGTTTTGTATCTGGACCTTCATAAAGCTTTTGACAAGGTTCCACACAAGAGATTAGTAAGCAAAATTAAACCTTATGGTATCAGAGGTAATGTATTGACATAGATAGAGAGCTATTTGGCAGATAGGAAGCCGAGAGTTGGAATAAATGGGTCCTTTTCAGAGTGGCAGGCAGTGATGAGTGGAGTGCCGCAGGGTTCAGTGCTGGGACTCCAGCTGTTCACAATATACATTAACGATTTGGATGAAGGAATTCAATGCAATATTTCCAAGTTTGCGGATGACACTAAGCTGGGTGGCAGTGTGTGCTGTGAGGAGGATGCTAAGAGGCTGCAGGGTGACTTGGACAGACTGGCTGAGTGGCCAAATACTTGGCAAATGCAATATACTGTGGATAAATGTGAGGCTACCCACTTTGGTCCCAAAAACAGGAAGGCAGAATATTATCTCCATGGTGGCAGTTCAGGAAAAGGTGAGGTGCAATGAGACCTGGGTGTCATGGTGGAACAGTTACTGAAGGTTGGCATGCAGGTGCAGCAGGCAGTGAGGAAAGCTAATGGCATGCTGGCCTTCATAGTGAGAGAATTTGAGTATCGGCGTAAGGATGTCTTACTGCAGTTATACAGGGCCTTGGTAAGGTCATACCTTGAGTATTGTGTGCAGTTTTGGTCTCCCAGTCTGCGGAAAGATGTTCTTGTTATTGAGGGAATCCAGCGAAGGTTCACCAGACTGATTCCCGGGATAACAGGACTGACATATGAAAAATGACTGGATCAACTGGACTTGTACTTGCTAGAATTTAGAAGAATGAGGTGAATCTCATAGAAACATATAAAATCCTGATGGGACTGGATAGGCTAGATGTGGGAAGAATATTCCCGATGTTGGGGAAGTCCAGAACTAGGGGTCATAGTCTAAGAATAAACAGCAAGTCATTCAGGACTGAGATGAAGAAGTATTTCTTCATCAAAGAGTTGTGAACCTGTGGAATTCTCTCCCACAGGAAGCTGTTGGGGCCAGTTCATTAGATATATCCAAGAGGGAGCTGGGCATGGCCCTTGCAGCTAAAGGGATCAAGGGATATGTGGAAAGGGCAGGAATGGGATACTGAAATTGCATGATCACATGATCGTATTGAATGGTGGTGCAGGCTTGAAGGGCCGAATGGCTTACTCCTGCACTTACTTTCTATGTTTCTATGCCCTCTAGTTTTAGACTCCTCTACCATGGGGAAATGCTGTTGGTTGTCTACGTTATCTATGCCTCTAATAATTTCATAGACCTCTTTAAGGGCACCCCTCAGTCTCCTATGCTCCAAGGAAAAATGTCCTAGCCTATCCAATCTCTCCTTATAACTCAAATCTTCCAGTCCAAGTAGCATCCTAGTCAATTTTTTCTGTACTCTCTCTAGTTTAATAATATCCTTTCTATAGTAGGGTGACCAGAACTGCACGCAGTACTCAAAATGTGGCCTCACCAACATCCTGTATAGCTGCAACAAGATGTCCCAACTCCGATACTCAATGCTCTCATCAATGAAAGCTAGCATGCTGAAAGTCTTCTTCACCACCCTGTCTACCTATGACTGCACTTTCAAGGAGCTATGAACCTGTAACCCAAGATGTCTTTGTTCTATAAGATTCTCCAGGGCCCCACCATTGACTGTTTAAATTCTGCCCAGGTTTGACCCATCAAAATGTAACACTTCACATTTATCTAAATTAAATGGCACCCACCATTCCTCAGCCCACTGGCCCAGTTGGTTAGCATCTCACTGAATTGCCAGATAATCTTCTTCACTGGAAAAGCTCAGCAGGTCTGGCAGCATCTGTGAAGAAAAAATCAGAGTTAACGTTTCGGGTCTGGTGTTCTGAGGAAGGGTCACCAGACCTGAAACGTTAACTCTGAATTTTTCTTCACAGATGCTGCCAGGCCTGCTGAGATTTTCCAGCAACTTATGTTTTTGTTCCTGATTTACAGCATCTGCAGTTCTTGCAGTTTTTAATCTTCTTCACTGTCCACTATACCACCAATCTTGGTGTCATCCGCAAACCTCCTAAATTCTCATCCAAATCATTGATATAAATGATGAATAACAGTGGACCCAGTGCCAATCCCTGTGGTACACCACTGGTCACAGAACCTCCAGTCTGAAAAACAACTCTCTATCACTACCCTCTGCCTTCTACCTTCAAGTTAATTTTGTATCCAATTGGCTAGCTTTCCCTGCATCCCGTGAGATTTAACCTTACTCAACAACCTACCATGTGATACCTTGTCAAAGGCCTTGTTAAAATCCATGTAGACAATGTGTACCACACTGCCCTCATCTACTTTCTTGGTCACCCCTTCAAAAAACCCAATCAAATTCATGAGACACAATTTCCCAGACACAAAGCAATCCTGACAATCCCAAATGAGTCTTTGTCTTTCCAAATGCCTATAAATTCTGACTCTCAGAATAGCCACTAGCATCTTACCCACCTCAGACATTAGGCTCACCGGTCTGTAGTTCCCAGGAATTACCCTGAAGCCTTTCTTAAATATTGACACATTAGCCACTCTCCAATCTTCGGGCACTTCACTTGTGGCTGTCAATGATAGAAATATCTCTGCTAAGGGACTCACAATTTCCTCTCTAGCCTCCCACGAAGTCCTGAGATACACTTCATCTGGTCCCAGTGATTTATCTACCTTAATGCATTTTAAGACTTCCAGCACCTCCTCTTCTGTAATGTGGACTCTCTTCCAGACACCACAATTTATTTCCTTGAGTTCCCTAGTATCCATATCTTTCTCGATGGCAAATACTGACAAGAAATACTCATTTAGGATCTCATGCATCTCTTGTCACTGCACGCAGACATGACCTTATTGACCTTTAAGACGCTCTATTCTCTCCTTTGTTACTTTTTGCCCTTCATGTACTTATAGAATCTCTTTACCTTTGTCCCTTTAAACAGTTCTCTTCTACCTTATCTGCCAAAGCCATCTGGTGTCCCCTTTAAGCCACCTGATTTCTCTTTTAAGTGTACTCCAACACCTTCTTTCTTTCTCAAGGAATTCACTTGATCCCAGCTGCCTCTATAGATCATATACTTACTTCTTTTTCTTGACCAGGGCCTCAACAACTCTAGTCATCCTGGGTTCCCTACTCCCGCCAGCATTACCCTTCATTCTAACAGGAACATTCTGGCCCTGAATTCCCATTATCTCACTTTTGAAACCCCCCACTTACCAGACACCGCTTTTCCTGCAACAGCCTCCCCAGCCAATTTTTTTTGGTTATTTGTTCTTAAAATTCCCTGGATGCTGGAAAGGTTCCAAAGGATTTGAAAAATACTAACGTAACACCCGTATATAAAAAGGGAGAGAGGCAGAAACTGGGAAACTGTAGACCAATTATTTTAACAGGTATCATTGGGTAATTGTTGGAATCCATTATTATGGAATGAATAACAGGGCATTTGAAAAGCCAAAACACAATGCATCAGAGTCAGCATGATTTTATGAAGGATAAGTCATGTTTCACTAATTTGCTGGAGTTCTCCGATAATATTAAAGCAAAATGTATTACTGGAGTACTGTGTGCAGTTCTGGTCTCCATACTATAGAGACGATGACATTGCACTGGAGACGCAGAGGAGATTATCAGGATGTTGCCTCACATGGTGCATTTCATCTATGAAAAGAGGTTGAATAAGCTTTGGCCTTTTTTCTTGGTGCAGAGGGGGATCCTGATTGAGATGTATAAGATTATGAGGGGCATGGACAGGGAGATAGAAAGTACCCACTCCCCTTAGTCGAAGGCTCAAGAACATATTTCTGTGATTCATGCACCAGAACACCCAGATCCCTCTGCACCTGTGAATTCTGCAATTGTTCTATGTTTAAATAACATTCTGCTTTTTTATTATTCCTGCCAAAGTGAATAACTTCAAATTTTCTTCTATTATCTTCCATTTGTCAGATGTCTGCTTACTCACTCAATATTTAAAAGCATGGATACATGTTAAACTGATCTGTAGTTTCCTGCTTTCTGCCTCCTTCCCTTTTTGATAAGGGTGTTATATTAACAATCTTCCAATCTGCTGGAACCTTTCCCACATCCAAAGAATTTTAGAATATTATAACTATTTGATCCAATATGTCTGCTTCCACTTCCTTTAAGACCCTAGGATGTAGGCCATCAGATCCTGCGGACTTGCTTACCTTAAATCTCAATAGTTTGCTCAGTACTTTAATACCTTGGAATATACCTGAAAGCTCAGAGGAACAGAATGATCTCAAATAACATGGATATTGGCCAGTTGGTTGACAGTGTGGCAGATGGTCTTCGGTTACAGGAGGGTATAGATGGATTGGTCAGATGAGTGGCAGATGGAATTTAAACCCTGATAAAAGTGAGGTGATGCACTTTGAAAGAAGTAACAAGACATGGGAGTACTCAACAAATGGCAAGACACTAGGAAGCTTAGAAGAACACAGGGATCTTAGGGTGCTGGTCCACAGATCTCTGAAGACAGCAGGATGGATAGTTAAGAAGGCATACCAGACATTTGCCTTTATCAGTCAAGGTATAAATTATAAGAACAAGGAGGTTATCAGGAACCTGGTGTTGTCAGGACTTTGGTTAGGCCACAGCTAGAATAGCGTGTGTAGTTCTGGTCACCTCACAATAGGAAGGATGGGATTGCACTAGAGGGGTTGCGGAGGAGATTCATCAGGATTTTGTCTGGGATGCAGTAGTTTTGCTTTGACGAAAGGCTAGATAAGTTCAGGCTGTTTCCTTTAGCGTGCTGAAAGTTGAGAGGGGTCCTGTATCCTAGGAATCACAAATCGCAAATTTGCTTAACCACACCAAAAAATAAGTAAGAACAAAAATCAAAATCCGCAGGCAAACCTCACGTATCTACAATTTTTAACCTATTTTTAACAAGCTTCACACTCACAAATTTCATCATTCACACGAGTTCTCAGGAACTGACCCCTCACAGATACAGAGGAATGACTGTATAAGATTATGAGGGGAAGGATAAGGTCGATAGAAACCAGGATAAAAACCTATAGTTGAAGGGTCAATAACAAGGGAATATAATTTTAAGCTAAAAGGCAGAAGGTTTAAAGCAGATTTGAGGGAAAGAATTTTCATTCAGACGATGCTAGGAATCTAGAATGCAGTGCATGGGAGGGTAATTGAGGTGGGAAACCTCACAACCTTTAAAAAGTATGTGGATGAGCACTTGGAAGTGTCATAACATTCATGGTTATGGGCCAAGAGTTGGAAAGTGGGATTCGTGTCGATTTAGTGTAGCTTTGCTGGTGCAGACTCAATGGGCCAAAGGCCCTCTTCTGTATTATGTGATTCTTTGATTCGATAACCTCATCCGTGCCTTCTACCTGCATCTGTATATCCCCTTTTTGGCCTCTGGTCTGCCCTACTCCTCCTTTAACTACTCTCTCTTTGTTTAGATGCCTAAAGAAGATTTCCCTTTATATTAGCTACTAGTGTTTTATTATAAGCTTCACTTATTTGCTTAGTCCTCAGTCCTAAATTGTCAGTATTTCCTATTGATTCCCAACCATGTCACTTGGTGCAGGTGACCTGGTCAGTCCATATACATTACCTCGTCAGTCCATATACATGACCTGGTCAGTCCATACAGGTAACCTGGTCAGTCCATATACATGACCTGGTCAGTCCATACACGTGACCTGGTCAGTCCATGTACATGACCTGGTCAGTCCATACACATTACCTGGTCAGTCCATACACGTGCAAAAACAAAGTTGCTGGAAAAGCTCAGCAGGTCTGGCAGCATCTTTGAAGGAGAAAACAGAGTTA
>NC_063340.1:92145419-92155551 GCF_021869965.1 Rhincodon typus
TTAGATGGGCTTCAGATTGGTTTCACAGGTCGGCGCAACATCGAGGGCCGAAGGGCCTGTACTGCGCTGTAATGTTCTATGTTCTATGTTCTATGATGTGGCAACCTGACTCAGAAAATGCACTTGGGATAACATGAAGCTGGTCCATAAGACCAAATAGATTTTTGAAAGTGCCTGTATTGTCAGCACTGTGGCATATGGCCATGAAATAGAAAAATTTCCTTCCAAAGAATCCCTACAGTGCAGAAACAGGACCTTCATCCCAACAAGTCCACACCAACCCTCAGAGCATCTCACCCAGACCCATTCCCCAAACCCACCTAACATACACATGATTGCTACAGGCAATTTAGCATGGCCAATCCACCTAGCCTGCACATCTTTGGACTGTGAGAGGAAACCGGAGCAAACCCATGCAGACACGGGGAGAATGTGCAAACTCCACACAGACAGTCACCTGGAGGGTGGATTGAACCTGGGCTCCTGCCGCTGTGAGGCACCAGTGCTAACCACTGAGCCACTCCTTCTCAGCTGTCTGTCATGCATTATGTGTATAAACAGGCAAGACAAATTAACAAAAGTGACAATCCATTAAAGGTAGAGGTCCAAGTTACTGACTCATTAACAGAAGTGTCTGCTGCTTGGGTATGGTTGCAGGATGGGAGATGCTCTCATAGCCCAGCAGTCTCTGTATGGTGAAGCAGCGAATTCTGGATGACCAATGGCTTCACTTCACAGATATTTGCAAATATGATGTGAAGGCCCTAAATACTGATTACTGCCGTAAGAAGACACCCCATCTGAAATGGAATATTTACTGCTTGTCCATCATATTTCTAAGATGGAATATGCTAACATAGAACTTGTGAGGGAGTTTACCAGTCCCTTCTGAAACTTCTTGTGTGCATTCTTCTACAGCAAGGTAGATTTTTCAGAACATTTCAAAACTGATGAAATAGAACCAGACGGATTTTCCCATGGGCTCTAGAGACCTGACTTTGAAAAAAATGGGAATCCCAACTCCACGAGACTGGTTCTACCAGCATCCTCATTGTCCCTGAACTCAGTGTCCAATTACATGTAGCTAGTGGGTTCTCAGTGCTCCTCCAGTGGAGGTGTTGAGGGGTTAGAACCAACGGATGAAGCTTCAACACAGAGATATCTGCTGAGGAATGGAACAGTTCACTAATAAATGGTGGCAACTGTTGCCAGGAGACTGTGCTGGGTAGCACAGTGGCTCAGTAATTAGCACTGCTGCCTCACAGCACCAGAACTCGGGTTCAAATCCACCCTTGAGTGACTGTCTGTGTGGAGTTTGCACATTCTCCTTGTGTCTGTGTGGCTTTGCTCTGGTTTCTTCCCACAGTCGAAAGATGTGCAGGTTAGGTAGATTGGCCATGTTAAATTACCTGAAGTGTCCAGGCATGTGCAAGATAGGTGGGTCAACCATGGGAAAAGCAGGCTTACAGGGATAGGGGGTGGGTCTGGATCAGACGCTCTTTGGAGGGTTGGTATGAACTCAATGGACCAAATGGCCTGCTTCCACACTGTAGGGATTTTATGTTGAGATCACTGAAGAGTGGGGATCCTCTCTACAGAGGCTATTCCAAGTAGTTTAATTGAGGGCTGTTTTACAGGGTTCACCCACTTGCTTCTCACCTTATGAACGTAGCCACAGCAGAGGCCCACTCTGCTGTCTGAGAAATCCAGACTGTGTATGAACAGTGTCCACAATTAGCACTTTAATTATGAGTAATCAACAGGGCAGACAACAGCCTTGGGTTGCCATCATAACGTCCACCAAACCTGCCTCACCCTCTCAGTAAATACTGCCTAACATGTTTTAAAAACACATGAACATTAATAATGGATCCAGATGCTGGGGTACTGGGCTGATATCTCCCCTTGTATTCAACAGGAACTGGTGTGCCTACGTAGTGACACGGATAGTGTCCTGCATCATTGAGGATGGTGTAACAACATACGTCAAACCAGAATATCAGCCCTGTGGATGGGGCCCGCTACAATGCCCACGGACAGTGATGTGAGTATTTACAGTACTAGTCCCCATGTACAGTACTAGGATAAATCTGCAGCAATTCCTCAGGGCAGTGCCCTAGGCCCACCCATCTTCAGCTGCTTCATCAATGACCTTTCCTTTGTAAGGCCAGAAATGGGACATGTTTGCTAACGATTGCAGAATGGTCAGCACCATTCACAACTCCTCAGATACTGAAGTAGTCTATCTTGAAGTGTTGCTAAGTGGCAAATACATTGCTGTCACACAATTGCCAGGCAATGACCATCTCCAACAAGAAAGAATCCAACCATCATCCCTTGACATTCAATGGCAATATCATCACTGAATCCTACACTATGAACATCCTGGGGGCATTATCATTGACCAAAACTAAACTGGACTAGCCATATAAGTACTGTGACTGCAACAGCAAGTCAGAAGCTAGGAATCCTGGACAGGAAAACTTAACTCCTGACTGCCTAAAGCCATCTACAAGGCATAAGTCAGGAGTGTAATGGCATACTCTCCATTGCCTGGATGGGTGCAGCTCCAACAACACTCAATAAGCTTGACACCATCCAGGAAAAAGTAACCTGCTTGATTGGTACCTCATCTAGGGTAGCAGATTCATGAGAATATTAACAATTGAAACTTCCCCTCCAAGCCACTCGCCATCCTGACTTGGAAATACATCACCTGCTCCTTCACTGTCACTGGGTCAAAATCGTGGAATACCCTCCTTAATGACATTGTGTATCTACTCACAGCACATGGACTTCAGTCGTTCAAGAAAGTGGCTAACCATGACTTTCTCAAGGGCAGTTGGACTGGGCAATAATGGCTGTCCAGCCCAGTATACAGATGTCAGATTGGAAGCTGCTGTCAGAGGGTCCTTAGTTAATTTCCTCAGTGCATCTTGTAAATGGTAGACGCTGTTGCTATTGAGTTGGTGGTGGAGGCAGTGAACTTTTGTGGATGTGGTGCCAATCAAACTGCTTTGTCTTAGGTGCAGCCAGTGATGCCTGCATCCCAAGGAAGAATAGTGAAATTCTTCTTAGTCTGTGGCACCCAGACTTGGACACAGTCCTCTCATCGAGGCTAAACCACTGTTTCATAAAGGTGCCTCACAGCTTCCTTGTTTTTGTTCTTTATTTCTCTATTTACGAGGCCCAGGGTGCCACTTACCTTATTAACACTTTCTCCTCATCCTGCACTGTCAGCTTCAACAATAGAACATAGAGCAGTACAGCACAGGACAGGCCCTTCGGCCCACAATGTTGTGCCGACCTACTATCCTACTATGCAATTATGTTACCAGATCCCTGTGCTCCTGATCCTGAAGGAAAGAAATGGTCATAAACAAGAACTCAATGGAACATCACTACATAACTGTAGACCTGTTTTATTCCTACATGGAGTCACAGAGCCACATAGCACAGAAACAGACCTTTCAGTCCAACCAGTCCATGTTGAATATAATGCCAAACTAAACTAGTCCCACCTACCTGCTCCTGGCCCATATGCCTCCAAACTTTTCCTATTTACGTACTTAGCCAAATGTCTTTTAAACATTGTAGTTGTACCTGCATCCACCACTTCCTCAGGAAGTTCATTCCACACGCAAACCACCCTCTGTGTAAAAAATGTGTCCCTCATTTTTTTAAAATCTCTCTCCTCTCACCTTAAAAAATGTGTCCCCTAGTCTTGAAATCTCCCATCCTAGGGAAAGGGTAACTAGCATTAACTCTATCCATACCCCTCATTATTTTATGAACTTCTAAAGTTGCCTCTCAACCTCCTACACTCCAGTGAAAAAAGACCCAGCCTATCCAAACTTTCTTTATAACTCAAACCTTCCATACCCGGCAACATCCTGGTAAATCTCTGCTGAACCCTCTCCAGCTTAATAATATCCTTGCTATAACTGGGTGACCATAACTGGATATCTATGCTTAAATTTTCCAATCCATTTGTCTCTCACAGTTATCGTTCCTTCATGAAGCCGCGATACAAGCTTGCATATAAAATGGTGACAGAAATGGAATGGAGGTGTTGCCACGGTTACTCAGGAGATGACTGTTCGGTGGGTCCACCAGGACAGACTGACATTGTATCTCCAAGGCCACAACAGCCCAAACCATCTGGGACAAGGCCATCAGGGGGCTCATCAATTGAAGGTAAGTCAACCTGTTGGTGGGAATTCAGGATTGGCCTGCACTGAGCCTTCAGTATGTCATTCTCAGCCTTGTCCCCAAAACATGGCAAGCTGGATTTTACCAATTCCTGGTGACTCCCTGTTCACCTAAATGTTTCAGGTGTCTTTCTATTTCATGTTTTTACAGGAAGAATGGATTCAGATAAATCTCATCAGATGGAAGAAAAGATCCAGAAGTTGAGTCAAGAAATTCACAATCTTCAGTCCACTATCAGAGGGATGAATGAGAAATTCCAGGATGAAATGCAGAAAGCGATTGAAATAGCAATGAACGGGAGGCAGCCAGCTGATGCTGCATCCCACCCTGACGTGAAGGAGACTATCAATGAGATTCAGAAAAAACTCCATCAGATTGATAACCGGGTAAGGGAGCATGACGGTGAGATTAACCTTTTAAACACAATCAAACCAGCGGGTGGTGCTGGCGGTCACTCTGAGACTGGCCAGAAATGGTCAGATCTAAAGGAAGAGCTGGTGAGGGAGGTGGAACGCCGGGTAAAAAACTCCTGCTTCTCCTGTCGAGCTGACGTTGAGCTCCTCCGACAACAGCAGGAGGAAGACAGGCAGAGGCTTCGAGAACTGGGCAGGATATTCAATGCCACTGAGCAACACAATAGGCATCAAATAGAAAGCATTCATAAGCACATAAGTGAGATGCCTGGATCTAGGTCAAGCCTTTGCTGTGCGGAAATAGACAGCATAAAAACAAAGGTGAAGGATGTGGAACGGAAGCTCACATCCCTATCGGATGTGGTAGGAGTTTTGAATCAGAGGTTGGACCATCAGCTTCCTGGCTTATCCTCAGGCAGTTCTCCACGGAATGATCAGTTCCACAAACGATTCCAACAGATTGAACGAAGACTGAACGAAAGTGAGAAAAATCTTGAAAAGCGCATCATGTCACATCTGAAAAATCTGAGGCATGAATTTTCACGCAGAATCCATGGGAATGAAGAGAGAGTCAATGCAGTAGTGTCTGTTGTGGGCAATGGTACAGTTTTTGATGATTGGGTGCGAGACACAGTCGGTGGTTTAGGTGAGGACATTGCAAAGTTAAAGAATATTGTGGGAACAGATAGAGAAAGCCTGTTGACAGTGACATCAAGTGTGTATGACCTGGAATCCAAGCTGCAAAGAGCTGTCAATGGCTGTGCACAGATCTGTAGCCCTCCCCATGTCACTGTCACACATGATGACCAAAATACCTCTGAGATGTTGGATATTTTAACTAAGCTCCAGAGGAAGATTGTGAAAAATGAGGCTAACATTCAAAACATTGAGTCGAACATTCATAACCTTACTATAGGAGGTAATTCATTCAAGAACATGCTGCATCAGTTTGGACAGGACATTGAACAACTAAGGACAACGTTACATTCTAATGTGGAACAAATGGACTTAATCAGCTCCAATCTCCGGGACTTGGAGAACAAGGTACAACGTGCAATTGAAACCAGTGTTACAGAATGCAATACCATGAAAGATGAAGTCCTTCTGCATAGGAATGAAATTAATGTGCGAGTTAATAAACTGACCGAAGAATTGGAGAAACTGAAGGAGAAAGCTGGCCATTCTGAGTATAACTGCAGCTCCATTTGCTCAACAACTCAGAAAGAATTAAACAGGTTAAAAGAGGAGCTCAGAGAGCCTGCCAAATATTATAAAGACCTGCTGTTTAAAATGGAAACCTTCAACAAGACTCTCGATAGGTTTGGAATGTTTGGTGGCAGCTTGGGCTCTGACCTTGGCTCAATGCAGGGAGAGCTGAAAGATGTCATTCTAACCTTCAATTCAATCAATAGCACCTTGAATGTCCTTCAAGATTTTGTTCACCAGCAGAGCCATAACACAAATATCTTGAACACAACTTTCTCTGAAAGTACCGATAGGCTGATTACAGACATCAGCAGGATTGAGGAAGAGATGACTGATCACATTGAAGAAAATAACAATAAGTTCATAAATTTTCAGAAGGAGTTGGACAAGTTCAATAACCGTATGGTGATGGAAATAGACGAATGCAGGGACTCTAATGAAGGACTTGGACAACGAGTGTCCAAACTGGAGACCATCTGTGTCAAGTTGGATTCCGTGTCCCAGAGTCTAGAAAAAATCAAAGAGGGTTTAAACAGACATGTCTCCAGCCTGTGGAACTGTCAAAGAGAATTAAATTCCACGCTGCAGATCCACTCTGGAATGTTGCAAAATATTCAGGACACTCACCTAGGACTTCTGAATCAAAAAATAAGTATGCTGAACCAGTCTATGGCTGAAATACACACTACAGTACACAATTTCACAATTTGGGATTTCACTGGTGAGTAACGGTCAATAATTAAAGAACAATTTACTCACCTTCCTGTCATCATACACTCCCAGGACAGGGACAGCACAGGGTTAGATACAGATACAGAGTGAAGCCCTCTCTACACTGTCTCAATCAAACTCTCCCAGGACAAGGACAGCATAGGGTTAATTAAAGAAGAAATCTCCCGTTACACTGACCCCATCAAACATTCCCAGTGTAGGTAAAGCGCGGGATTAGACACAGAATGAAGTTCCCTCCACACAGTTCGCTCCACACCGTCCCCATCAAACAGTCCCAGGACAGAGACGCCACAGCGTTAGATCCGGAGTAAAGCTTTCTCTACACTGTCCCCTATCAAACACTCCCAGGACAGGTACTAGCAAACTAGCACCAGATGTAATTGATTAACATAAAAAAACACTATTATTTATAATAAAAGGTAAAGTCAACAAAGTTCCACCAGATTACTGGCGATGGTTTAACCTGAGGGTCTCCACACTAGGTGAAGGGTGAGACTGAGAAGGAGAGTCCTTCATGGCATTGTCAGCGACTGTGGAAATTGAACATACCCGCCCCTCCCTCCTCACTGACCAACCCCCATCCCAACTCCCTACCTACACTCACCTATACTGGCTTCATCCCCGCCTCCTTGACCTGTCCATCTTCTCTCCACCTATCTGCTCCTCTATCCACCTTCTATCATCACCTCCTCCTCTCTCTATTTATTTCAGAGCCCCCTTCCCCTCCCCGACTTCTGAAGAAGGGTCCAGACCCGAAACATCAGCTTTCCTGCTCCTCTGATGCTGCTTGGCCTGCTGTGTTCATCCAGCTCTACACCTTGTTATCTCTGAACACATACTCCGCCAAGTTTGCTAACTGACTCCCTGCATTTATTGTAACAAACATAGTCTTACGCAGATGGTGGTGCAAATATGGAATGAGCTGCCAGAGGAAATGGTGGAGGTGGATACAATCACAACATTTAAAATGTATCTAGATGGGTATGTGGTTAGGAAGGGTTTAGATGGATATGGGCAATGCTGGCAAATGGGACTAAGTCAGATTGTGATGTCTGGTCGGTGTGGATGAGTTGGACCAAAAGGTCTGTTTCCATGCTGTATGGCTCTATGATGCTATATGTTAAAAACAGATTAATTACAAATATTCAAATTTGAGCTATACCCTTTAAAATCCAAACACACACATGCACATTGGGATGATGGGACCATCCGATGAACAGAGATTTTTTTTACTACTCGCTCATGAGATGTGGGTGTCGCTGCCTGGTCAGCATTTATTGCCTGTCCCTAGATGCCTTTGAGAAGGTGAAAAGGAAGGACTGTAGAAAAAGGGGTAATCAGCCATGGAGTCTAATGAAATAAAGGAGGCTTCAAACTGAAAGAAAAGGCATACAAAGTGGCAAAGACCAGTGGGAAACTAGAAGACTGGGAAAACTTTAAAGGTCAACAGAAAGCCACAAAAATGGCTACAAAGAAAAGTAAGATAGATTATGAGATTAAACTAGCTCAGAATATAAAGGCAGGTAGCAAAAGTTTCGATAAATGTAGGAAATGAAGAAGACTGGCTAAGGTAAACATAGGTTCTTTAGAGGAAGAGAAGGGGGATTTAATAATGGGAAATGAGGAAACAGCTGAGACATTGAACAAGTATTTTGTGGTCGGTCTTCACAGTGGAGGACACAAATAACTTGCCAGTAATTGATGACAAGGAGACTAACGTAAGTGAGGATCTACACAAGGTCATTATCATGAAAGAGACTGTGTAGGCAAGCTAATAGAGCTAAAGGTAGACAAGTCTCCTGGTCCTGATGGAATGCATCCCAGGGTACTACACGAGATGGCAGGAGCAATAACAAATGCGCTCATGGTAATTTACCAAAATTCGCTGGACTCTGGGGCAATTCTAGCAGATTGGAAAACAGCCAGTATGTTGCCACTGTTTAAAAAAGGAGGCAGACATAAGATGGGGAATTATAGGCTTGTTAGCTTATCTTCTGTAGTGGGGAAAATGCTTGAATCTATTATCAAGGAAGAAATAGCAAGACATCTTGATAGAAATTGTCCCATTGGGCAGACACAGCATGGGTTCATGAAAGGCAGGTCATGCTTGACTAATTTACTGGAATTCTATGAAGACATTACAAGCAATGTGGTGGACAACAGGGACCCAGTAGATGTGGTGTATCTGGATTTCCAAAAGGCATTCGACAAGGTGCTGCACAAAAGGCTGCTGCGTAAGATAGAGGTGCATGACGTCACAGGCAATGTATTGGCATGGACTGAGGATTGGTTAATCAACAGGAAGCAAAGAGTGGGAATAAATGAGTGATTTTCTGGTTGGCTAACAGTAACTAGTGGTGTGCCTCACGGATCAGTGCTGGGACTGCAGCTGTTTATAATTTACATAGCTGATTCGAAGTTGGGGACCACTTAAAGTTACTCATAAAATCTTAGAATGAATCTAAAAATGTCTTTGATAGTTGAGAACTGCTAATGCAATGGCAGGCAACGTGAAGTCGGTGTGATAGATGACAGATAGTGCATAAATTGCATAATTCACATATTGCAGTGTAAATGCATATTGCAATTTCTTAAAATTGCTTTTCATTGCAATCACAAACATATCTAATTGTAACGCCAACATTAACTGTCACATATAATCCATGGAGTCCAAGACCAGGCTTGAAAATATATTAGTACAGATGTAAAATAGTTGCACTAAATGTCATTCTTTGTGGAAAAAAAAACTTACTCAATTGATGCAGTTTGTTTTTGTTAGCTGTTGCTTGTGTCATTTCACAGAGATCAGAATTACTTTATCCCAGTAGTGTGTCAAAGTTTGTGGATGACACTAAGGTGAGTGGTAGAGCAAAGTGTGCAGGGGACTCTGAAAGTTTGCAGAGGGATATAGATAAGTGAGTGGGCGAAGGTCTGGCAGATGGAGTATGATGTTGATAAATGTTAAGTTATACATTTTGGTCAGAATTACAGTAAAAGGGACTATTACTTGAATATAGAACATTACAGCGCAGTACAGGCCCTTCAGCCCTCGATGTTGCGCCAACCTGTGAAACCAATCTGAAGCCCATCTAACCTAAACTATTCCATTATCATCCATATGTTTATCCAATGACCATTTAAATGCCCTTAAAGTTGGCGAGTCCACTACTTTTGCAGGCAGGGCATTCCACGCTCTTACTACTCTCTGAGTAAAGAACCTACCTCTGGCATCTGTCCTATATCTATCACCCCTCAATTTAAAGCTATGTCCTCTCGTGCGAGCCACCACCATCCGAGGAAAAAGGCTCCCACTGTCCACCCTATCTAATCCTCTGATCATCTTGTATTTCTCTATTAAGTCACCTTTTAACCTTCTTCTCTCTAACGAAAACAGCCTCAAGTCCCTCAGCCTTTCCTCATAAGACCTTCTGTCTATACCAGGCAACATCCTGGTAAATCTCCTCTGCACCCTTTCCAATGCTTCCACATCCTTCCTATAATGCAGTGACCAGAACTGTATGTAATACTCCAAGTGCGGCCGCACCAGAGTTTTGTACAGCTGCAACATG
>NC_063340.1:92156051-92164382 GCF_021869965.1 Rhincodon typus
GGACTGTTTCCTCTGGTTTGGGAGTCAGCTTTCAGGATGGCACAGGTATGAAATCAAATACAAAACCGGGGCTGTAACAGTCTCATTTAATCATAGGCAATGGCCAAGAGACACAAAAACAATGCCCCAAGGTAAGGAGCTGTGGATACCAGTCCAAAACAACGAGGAGGCGCAGGCACCGAACCCCAACAACGAGGAGGCGCAGGCACCGAACCCCAATGACGAGGTACAGGCACCGAACCCCAACAATGAGGTGGTACAGGCACCAAACGCCATTGAGGAGGTACAGGCACCGAACCCCATTGAGGAGGTACAGGCACTGAACCCCAATAATGAGGGGGTACAGGCACTGAACCCCAACAATGAGGAGGCGCAGACACTTGCTCATACTTCATATACCAGAGCGGCCGTTGTGAAGAATGATTTTCTTGGATTTGCCATCTTTTCAACATCTGTAAGTGCCATGAACAGGGAGTGTCCAGTGGATGCTGCTTGCTGGACACAGCACGAGAGGCATGGTGAGCAGTATTGCCGAGAGCGAGTCACTTGATGACATGGACAAATGGTGCAGAGGAGAATGCGAGGTTGAGGAACAGCACTGCACCTAGAATCACACTGCATAGCTCGCATTGCTAACGGCCAGGCACTTCTGGCTGCACAGTACATATTGGGGAGGAGTCCTTGCTGAAAAACACAGGCCTACTAGCGAGTTCAGCTCCCAGCCCGTGCAGAGGCACTCTGTGTACTTTTGTTTAAAGTTTTGTGGAATGAGCCAGTCAGAGGTCAGACACTCCCACCACATAAACAGCCTGGAATCAATACCAGAAATAGCAGGCCTGCCACTCAGGCAGTCCAGAACCAATCAGGCCACCCAGAGAGGCCGAGCCAGCCTGACAGCTTAGAGAGCCTCTGGTCTGTGATTAGACGAGGAGGAGTGTGTTATTCCAGTGCCACGTGGTGTAAACACGTACTTCACTTATTACACAATTCGACAAGCTGTTCAACACTCATTGTACAAATTTAATGACTTTGGATAAAAGAAGCAAACTGTAAATAACACAAGAATGAGGTGCTGTAATTTACATTGATACACACAGAGTAATACAACAAGCATGAACACAGAGCGCTGAAGCAGTCTCCTTATGGGCCTTAAGTCTTCCTAAATACCATTTAAATTTTATTTAATGTTAATATTGCTAAAACCAATTGAAATGACGACAGAAGAACAATGAATTATAGCAAAATCAGACTGAGCAATGTATCACAAAGGATATTGGTTACAGTAAAGCCAAGAAATTTGAACTATCTGGTACTAAAATGTAATAAATTATAATTTAAAACAGTATTTACAGTTTGCTATCCTTCCTTAAGTCAAACCAGTATTGCACACCCTGTAGAACAATACAACGCAGGAGGCCATTCTGCACCTCATTCTAATGCCAGCTCTTTGAAATAACTCATCCATTAGTACCAATTCCTGGCTCTTTCCTGACTGTCGTATTTTTTCTCCCCTTTGAATACTTAGCTAATTCTCTTCGGGATGTTGCTGCTAAATCTGCATTTTACACTGGGGATTCTGATCATAACAAGTTGCTGTATAAAAATACATGCTTAACATTGCCTCTAGTTCTTTCACCAACCATTGTAAATCTGTATCCTCTGTCAATATAAACAACTTCTTATCTAGTTTACGTAAACTACTCATGATTTTAAACATGTCTGTCTATTAGTTTTCTTCATAATTAAATTTGCTTCAAGGAGAATAACCTTGGCCTCATGTAACCACCTCCCAACATCCCACAGGGATCCTGGCAGAGAGAATGGAAATCCGGGGCAGTGGTCAAGTTAGGGCTGTATTGCAGATTGGTGTGAATGGCCTTCTCCAATGAGGGAACTACATGTTGACTGTCTGCATACAGACTGAAAGGAGAATTGGCTCTCAGCCTGACCACCCACAGGGCAGGAGCCTCGAGCATCTGGTGGGGAGGTGATAGATTAGCAATATTATTGCTCGACTATTAGTCCACAGACGGAGGTAATGTTCTGCAGACCTGGATTTGTATCAGTTGGCGAAATTTGAATTCAATAAAAAAAGTATAGAATTTAAGAGTCTAATGATGACTATGAAACCAGTGTCAATGGTTCACTAAAATCCTTTAGGGAAGGAAAGTACTGTCCTGACCTGGTCTGGGCTACATGTAACTCCAGACCCATAGAAATGCAGTTCAGTCTTAACTGCCTTCTGAAATGGCCTAGCAAGCCACTCAGTTTTAACAATTGTCTGAAAGGAATAAAGGAATCAAAACAGACAGGCCACCTAGCCTCGACCTAGGCACTGGAAAAGACAATTGCCAAAACAGCCGTGGCAACCCTGTAAACTCTTTCCTTACTAACATCTGGGGGCTCATGCAAAAAGCAGGAGAGCTGTCCCACAGGCTAGTCAAGCAATAGCCTGACATAGTCATACTCATGGAATCATACAGACAACATCCCAGACACCACCAGCACCAGCACCATCCCTGGACATGTCCAATCTCCTCAGCAGCAGGTGCAGCAAGTAATCCAGAAATTCATGGATTGCTGGCCCTTATTTCAAGGGATTTGGACTATAAGAGTAGGGAACTCTTACTGCAACTGTACTAGGTGCTGGTGAGACCACATCTGGAGTACTGTGAGCAGTTTTGGTCCCTTATTTAAGAAAAGATACAATTTAATTGAAGGCAGCTCAGAGAAGGTTCACTGCGATGACTACTTGAAATGGAAGGATAGTCTTATGAGCAAAGCCTAAACAGGTTGCGACTATACTCACAGGAGTATAGAAGAATGAGAGGTGATATCATTGAAATATATTGAATTCTTAAGAGGCACGACAGAGTAAATGCTGAGAGGATGTTTCCCCTCATAGGAGTGTCTCGGACTAGAGGGTATATTCTCAAAATAAGGGGAAACCAATTTAAGTCTGAACAGAACAGAGTGAAGAACAACCGCAGAGAAGGTGCACGTAAAGCAAGATCAACAGTAAATTTAAAATTTGAGAGGACCATTCAAAAGTTTAATAGCAGTGGGGAAGAAGGTTTTCTTGAATTTATTTGTATGTGTATAGAACCTTCTACATCTTCTGCCAACCAAAGAGGGTAGAAGAGAGTAATGTCAGGGTGGGAAAGGTCTTTGATTATGTTGGTTGCTTTCCCAAGGGAGCGGGAAGTATAGATGGAGTCAGTGAATCCATGCAGTGGGGAAGCAGGCCATTCAGTCCATACTGACCCTCCGAAGACCATCCCACCCAGACCCACCCCCTTACCCTAGCCCTGTAATCCTGCATTTTCCCATGGCTGATCCACATAGCCTGCACCTCCCTGGACACTATGGGCAATTTAGCATGGCCAATCAACCTAGACTGCACATCTTTGGACTGTGGGAGGAAACCAGAGCACCTGGAGGAAACCCACACAGACACGGGAGAATGTGCAAACTCCACACAGACAGTCGCCCCAGGGTGGAATCAAACCCAGGTCCCTAGTGCTGTGAGGCAGCAGTGCTAATCACTGAGCCACCATGTCATCCAGTCGATGGGTAGAAGGCTGATGATCCTACTGAACACTGGAGCAAGCTTGAGGGGCCGAATAGCCTACTGCTTACTTCTATTTCTTATGGTCTTACGGGTTAACAATCTTCATCTAGAAGTGCTGAGTGGATAATCCATCTCAGCCTTCCCCAAAGTTCCATAGCATCACAGATGCCAGTCATCAGCCAATTTGGTTCAATCCATGTAATATCAAGCAACGGTTGGAAGCACTGGATAGTACAAAGTCTGTGGGCCCTGACAACATTCTGGCAATAGTACTGAAGGCTCATGCTCCAGAACTTGCCGCTCCCCTAGCCAAGCTGTCCCAGTACAGTTACAACACTGGTATCTACCCGGTAATGTGGAAAATTGCCCAGATATGTCCTGTACACAAAAAGCAGGACAAATCCAACCCGGCCAATTACTGCCCCATCAGTCTCCTCTCGATCATCAGTAAAGTGATGTAAGGTGTCATCAACAGCGCTATCAAATAGCACCTGCTTAGCAATAATCTATTCAGTGACGCCCAGTTTGGGTTCCGCCAGGGTCACTCAGCTCCTGATCTCATTGCAGCCTTGGTTCAAACATGGACAAAAGAGCTGAATTCCAGAGGTGAGGCGAGATCAAGGCTGCATTTGACCGATCGTGGCATCAAGGAGTCTGAGCAAAACTGGAGTTAGTGAGAATCAAGGGAAAAACTCTCCGCTGGTTTGATTTTCTTTTCACGTGTACTCAAGTACAACAGTTCGGGAGTGCAGTGAAAAGTGTATAATGTCGCCACACTTGGTGCCATCTTAGGTAAAAAGGTACCTAGGTACAGAATCCTAAGAACAAGGTAGAAAGAAAGTACAAATTTGAAAGTTAAACATTGCAGTAAATATAGTAAAGTATAAGACATACTAAAGTTAAATGTCACACATTGCAGACCCTTTTAAGTAGAAAAATAAGGAAGTAAAGCTGAAAGTTCAAACATTATAGTCTTTCTTAAGTGCTTAGCCATGGTGGGACTGCACTTCGAGGAATCACCTCGAGACCAGAAGCTCATTGGTTGGATTCATACTTGTTAAATAGGAAGATGGTTGTGGTTGTTGGAGGTCAGTCATCTCAGCTCCAGGACATTTCTTCAGGAGTTCCTCACTGGAGTATCCTAGTCCCAACCATCTTCAGCTGCTTCATCAATGACCTTCACACCTTCATAAGGTCAGAAGTGAGGATGCTTGCTGCTAATTGCACAATGTTCAGCACCATTCATGACTCCTTGGATGCTGAAGCAGTTCACATCCAAATGCAACAAGATCTGGAGAATATCCAGGCCTGGGCTGACAAATGGCAAGTAACATTCACGCCATACAAATGCCAGGCAATGACCATCTTGAATAAAAAAAATCTAACCATCGCCCCTGACATTCAATGATGTTACCATCACTGAATCTCCACTATCAACATCCAAGGGGTGACCATTGACCAGAAGCTGAATTGGACTATTCATACAAATCATGTAGTTATAACAGCAGGTTGGAGACTAGGAATATTGTAGCAAGTAACACATCTGGGATAGTTTGCATGGCTTTGTCAGAGGAAGGTCATGCCTAACAAATTTGATTGAATTTTCGAGGAGTTGATGAGGTGTGTACATGAGGTTAGTGCAGTTGATGTGGTTGATTTGGATTTCAGGAGAGCTTTTGACAAGGTCCATATGGGAGACGGATGAAGACGATAAAACACATGGGATCCAGGGTAATGTTGGAAGATGGATCTTAAATTGGCTTAGTGCCAGGAGACAGATGATGTTGACAAAAGGCTAATTGTGTGACTGCAGACCAGTATTCAGTGGTATACTACAGTGATCAGTGCTAGGTCTCTTATTATTCATGACATACATAAACGATATAGATGAGAATGAGAATGTCGGGTAGGGATGATAAATAAATTTGCAGATGACATGAAGATTGGCAGGCTGGTTAATAGTGAGAAAGAATGTCTTAGATTACAAGAAGATATAGCCAGGTTGGTCAGATGGAAATTAACCCTGAAAGGTGTGAGGGGATGGATCACAGAAGAAGGAACAAGACAAGGGAGTACTCAATGAATGGCAGGTCATTAGGAAGCTCAAAGGAACAGAAGAATCCTGGGGTGCTCATCCACACATCCCTAAGGGTGGCAGGGCAGGGTTGAGAAAGTGAGGTGGTTACGTTGGATCTGTACAAAACTTTGATTAGACCACAGCCGGAATACTGTGTGCAGTTCTGGTCAGCACACTACAGTGACTGCACTGGAGGGGGTGCAGAGGAGACACCATGATGTTGCCTGGGTTGGATTGTTTCCACTATGAAAAGAGGCCGAATAAGCTTGGGTTGTTTTCTTTAGAGCAGAGAAGGCTGTGGGGGCACCTGATTGAGGTCTATAAGATTATGTGGGGCATGGAAAGGGTGAATAGAAAGCAGCTGTTCCCCTTAATTGAAGGGTCAATAATGAGGGGGCATTGTTTAAAGGTGAAGGGCAGGAGTTTGAGAGGGGATTTTGAGGAAAACTGTGGTGGAATCTGGAATGCACTGCCTGACAAGGTAGTTAAGGCAGGATACCTCACAACATTTAAAAAGTACTTGGATGAGCACTTGAGATATCATAACATTCAAGGCTATAGGCCAAGTGCTAGAAAATAGGATTAGTGTAGACAGGTCAGCGCAGACCTGAAGGGTTGAGTGGTTTCTTTCAAGCTGTATGACTCTATGACTATCACTCTGTGACTTCCTGACTCCGCAGAGACTGTTGACCATCTACAAGACACAAGACAGGAGTGTGACGGAATATTCCCCATTTGCCTGGCTGTGTACAGCTTCAACACTCAAGGGAATTGACACCACCCAGCACAAAGCAGCCAACTTAACTGGCACAACATACACAAACATCTACTCCATCCACCAGTGACACTCAGTTGCAGCAGGGTGTATCATCTACAAGATGCATCGCAGGACTTCATCAAAGCTCTGTAGACAGTACCTTCCAAACCCCCGATTGCTCCCATTCCAGACGACACCGGCAGCAGATACATGAGAACACCACCACCTTGAAGTTCCTTTCCAAGTCAAATGACGACTGATAACATTTTCACTGTACTCATTTGAGTACATGTGACAATAAAGCAAATACAATTCAAGTTACTCACCATCCTGATTTGGAAATGTATTGCCATTTTTTCAGTGTCGCTGGGTCAAAACCTTGGAACTCCTTCCCTCATAACATTGCGGATCCATGTGCAACACAGCAGTTCAAGAAGGCAGCTTATCATTACCTTCTAAAGGACAACTAGGGATGGGCAATAAATGTTGCCCAGCCAGCAACACCAACGTCCCATGAGTGAATAAACAAAAACTAACTCCACGTCACAGTCTGGTTTGGGGGAGAAAACACGGGGCCAGGAGATGGAATGACGAGATTGAAATTCTGAGTGGAGTTCTCTGAAGAGATGGCTATCATTTGGGTTGGCAAACTGTTTATTTGTAGAGTTTCACAGGAATCAGTGCTGGGGCCTCAACTATTTACATTGTAAACTGATGGCTGGTTAATGACTGTATTGTCATATTTGTTGCTGCTACTGATATAGGTAGAAAAGCGAATTGCAAACAGCTGCAAAGCATATAGATAGGTTATGTAAATGAGTAAATAATGGAGTACAATCTAGGAAAATGTAAATTTGGTTATTTTGGCAGGAAGAATAGAAAAGCAAACTATTATTTAAATGGCGAGAGTCTGAGGAATGCTACCACAGACAGGCAGACAAATGGAACAAAAACAGAAGTTGCTGGAAAAGCTCAGCAGGTCTGGCAGCATCTGTGAAGAAAAAATCAGAGTTAATGTTTCGGGTCTGGTGACCCTTTCTCAGAATTGAGCAGACAATGGAATATTGGCTTTTATTGCAAGGGCTATTGAGTATAAAAGAGAAATTTTACAACTGCCATTACTTAAGGTAGACAGTTCTGTTCTCCTTATTTGAAAAGGGATACACACACCATCCCAATTTGGAAATATATCACCGTTCCTCCAGTGTCATTGGGCCAAATCTTGGAACTCCTCTCCCTAATGATGTTCTGGGTCTATCTACAGTATATGGACTGCAGCGGTTCAAGAAGGCAGCTCATCACCACCTTCCCAAGGGGCAGTACGATCCATAAACAGAGAAGGAAGAAGAGAATACTGTCATAGGTTGGTGTTATATTTCCCAGCAGGGCAATTCCCTACGTCATTAAGTTCAATTGTGAGCACACAGATTTCTCTGTGTTGAATGGCTAGAGGTCAGGGTAAGGGTTGGAGGAGGAAGCCTTAAAATCGAGGTGTTGTCACACAAGCCACACACCCCGCCCCCACTTACCCTCTCTCCGGTACTAGGCACAGACACCCATGCATCCCCCACCACCACCCCGCCCCCACTGTCTCCCCAGTTCCGGGCACAGACACCCACCCCTCACCCGGTACTGAGCACAGACATCCAACCCCCACCATCTCCCTGGGATCAGGCACAGACAACCAAACCCCACCATCTCCCCGGTACTGAGCACAGACACCCAACCCCCACCGTCTCCCCGGGATCAGGCACAGACACCCAAACGCCACCGTCTCTCCGGCACTGAGCACAGACACCCAAACCCCACCGTCTCCCCGGCACTGAGCACAGACACCCAAACCCCACCGTCTCCCCGGCACTGAGCACAGACACCCAAACCCCACCGTCTCCCCGGCACTGAGCACAGACACCCAAACCCCACCGT
>NC_063340.1:92164392-92165622 GCF_021869965.1 Rhincodon typus
CCCCACCGTCTCCCCGGCACTGAGCACAGACACCCAAACCCCACCGTCTCCCCAGTACTGAGCACAGACACCCAAACCCCACCATCTCCCTGGTACTGAGCACAGACACCCAAACCCCACTGTCTCCCTGTTAACCAGACACAGGCCCTTCTTATCCCCGTACCTCTAGGCTCCAGGAACGGGCCCCTGGCCCCAGTTTGTATTTGATGAGGTTCAGCAGCTCCTCCGGGTGTCCAAGAGACTGAAGAAAATCCATGGGGACCACAGGCAGCCCTCTCCCTCACTCGAGGACCACTCTCTCACTTTGGGATTACTCGCACTCTCTAGGATCACACCGGGATCACTCGCTCTCTCTGGGATCACCGTAGGATCACTGTCTCTCTCGGAAATACACTGGGATCACTCTCTCTCTTGGGATCACACCAGGGTCACTCACGCTCCGGGATCACACGCCCTCTCTCCGGGATCACACTGGGATCACTCACTCTCTTGGGATCACACCAGGATTACTCACTCTCCAGGATCACACTCTCTCTCTCTCTCAGATCAAACCAGGGTCACTCGCTCTCTCCGGGATCACTCACTCGCTCGGAATCACACCGGGATCAGTCACTCGCTCGGGATCACACCGGGACCACTCACTCGCTCGGGATCACACCGGGACCACACACTCTCTCAGGATGACTCTCCGGAATCGATCACTCCCTGTCTCCAGGATCACACTTTCTCTCTGGAATCACACCAGGATCACTCACTCTCTCGAGATCACACCGGCATCACTCGCCTTCTCTCCGGGATCACACCAGGATCACTTGCTCTCTTGGGATCACTCGCTGTCTCTCTCTCTCTCTCTGTGATCACACCGGGATCACAGCCTCTATTTCCTTCCAGTTGTTTTCTCTCTCACTCAGTATCTCTCTATTCCTCTTCCTCTCTCTCTCCCTATCCCTCTCTGTCTCTGTCCCTCCCTCCCTCCCTATTCTTGTGTCTCTCTCCCTATCCCTCTCCCTCTCTACTTATCCCTATCCCCCCGTCTCTCTCCCTATCCCTCTCTCTATCCCACTCTCTCTCCCTCTCCCTATCCCGATCTCTCTCTCCCTCCCTCTCTCTCTCCCTATCCCTCTCTCTCTCTCCCTATCCCTCTCTCCCTATCCCTCTCTCTCTCTCCCTATCCCTCTCTTTCTCCCACTCTCTCTCCCTATCCCTCTCCCTATCCCACTCTCTCTCCCT